>NC_053151.1:1600000-1612500 GCF_016808335.1 Panicum virgatum
CGGCGGTCACTACAAAACCCGGGTGACCGGTGAGCACAGGCGCTGGTTGCTAGCTTGGATTCTGACTTAGAGGCATTCAGTCATAATCCGACACACGGTAGCTTCGCGCCACTGGCTTTTCAACCAAGCGCGATGACCAATTGTGTGAATCAACGGTTCCTCTCGTACTATGTTGAATTACTATCGCGGCACGGTCATCAGTAGGGTAAAACTAACGTATCTCATGACAGTCTAAACCCAGCTCACGTTCCCTATTGGTGGGTGAACAATCCAACACTTGGTGAATTCTATATGTGATGAACTGAATTGCTTCAGAGTAACATGGCAAGAAATCTGATAATTGAGAGAAAAGAGTGTACCAGTGATAGGGTCCTTGCTCACATTCAAAAATGCAGAACATATAATTCTATCTTCTTCTTTGCTGAAAGCTTTACCTCTTTGAGACACTTTTTTCGTCAGTTTTTTTATTGACTTACTAGGTTTGGGAGGAAGCATCTCCAACACTGAATCAGTTTCATGAATATCAGACTGCCCTTGGCTGTCTTGAACAAAATCAAATTCTCCTTGGTGCATTTCAAAATTCATTCCAGAATTTGCCATGTGCTAAATAAATACAATCACAACACAACAATTAATCAGTTAATCGAATATTGCTGAGATGTAGTCGTGCAGTTCCTCTCACTTGAGGATTTGTAGTTGTGACACCCTAGGTGTCTGCACATTAGTGTTGCATACCTTTTATACATCATGTGCTTGTTTTGCTTGAAAAAGGACCTTAATGTAATTATAAAAGGTTATATGTGTAATATTGATTTTATGCAAGGGTCTTTCTATAGTTTAATTTGAATTGAATGTGTGATTATAGCTTTTGTGGAGGGTGTTTTTGCAAAATGTGGTGTAATCATTATATGGCAGGAAACTTTTCAAATCAGCCTAAGTTTGAAGTGAAATTGCTTTGAATTTGACAGAATTCCTGGAATTCAAAATCTCTCTTATGTTTTCAAAATTAGCTCTTGAATCTTTGATCAAATAAATTTTTGCACAACATCAAAGTTGTAGATCTTGAAAAGTTGAACAACTTTCATGTTGGGCACTTTTTCATTTGAGCCCTATTTTAAAAGTTATCTCTGCTTTACAGTTTGGTCCTTGGAATTTTCAAAAATTGCAAAATAGCCCTTTTCCCCTTCCTCTAGCTCCTTCATCTGTTTTCCCCGCCGCCGCTGTGCAGAGCGCCGCCCGCCCGCCATGGAGAGCTACCTCCCCGCGCCACCTCCTGCCTGCTAGCCCACGCGTCGCGCCTGAGCTCCCCACCGCCGTCCTTTGCTCGCGCTGGTGCTCCCCGGCCGTGCCACGCGCACCGCCGAGCCCAGAGCCGCCTGCCGGTCGCCACCTCAACGCCGCCGTGGAGAGCCCGCTGCAGCACCCCAGGGCTTCATCTCTCGTGCGCACGGGCACTACAAAAACCCCCAGCAAGCTACTCCGTTCGCCCTTTCGCTTGCTCCGCATTCCCACGCCACAGAATGCGCCGCCGCTCCACCCAGAACACCGGCGAGTTCCACGCCGCCGTCGACCCGCCACTGCAGCCATCCTCCGCCCGCGCTGAGACCCTAGCGAGCTCCGCCGTGAGCCCGCGCAGCTCCTCGACCACCTCCCCTCGCCCAACCCTCACCGGAGCACCCTCGCCGCCGTTTGCCTCCGCCGCTGACCCGCCCTGCTCCGTCGAGCCGCCACCTCCGAGCCCCTCCCCGCACCCCAAGACCACCCTGAGGTGCGCCTTGAACCCGTGAAGCTCCCACACCCCTCCACCCTCGCCGCCGGTGAGCCCCTCGCCGGGATTCAGCCGGTCAACCACCGCCTCCCCCTCTCTGACCCGGCCAAGGGCCTCTAGTTGAGAAGAATCAAAACCCCAGGGGGTTATTTGAATAGCCGTAGACTCAGATGAATAGTATCTTTAATGACTCCTTTGTAATTTTTGCAGTGAACTTTGAAATTCAGTAGAAATTCGTAGAAAATTAGTAAAATAGCAAATCTTGATGTTCTGGAATCCTTGTGTAAAGCTATATACAGTAGAATCATAATATGTTAGGCTTTTGTTGAATGTTTTTGCTGTACAAGTTGTTTTGTGTCACTAGGTACATAAAGACTAGATGTTTTATCTTTTTCTTAACTGATGTTTGAAGCCATGTCTTGCAGTGAAATTTTTATGGTAGTTTGTTCTTGTAACACTAGTATTTCTATAAAAATTTCGTTCTCAGTTCTCTTGTGTAGCTATTTATTTGATTTAATCAATGTTTAGTAGACTTTAATTATGATAAATATTTTATGCTGATGATAAATCATTAAAATATTCATGAGTGATATTTTTGAATAGTATAGATTGTAAATAAAGTTTGAGCCCCAGTTCATGACTAGAAAAGGAGCTAAAAATGAATCTTGCTAATCTGATGTCTATTTTGTTTATTTTCTCTGAATTAATTATTTGTAGATTAAATCATGAAAAATTCACAGTAGCTAAATCATACCTGTTTAGGTCTTCTGTTAAATTTTAAGCATCTGGTTTGCTATGTTTTAGCCTGGGTAATTCAATCTTGTTCTAGTTGTGGTCTGAATGATTGAATTGTTATGATTAAATGGATACATATTTTGGCATGAATTTTATAGGATAGCTTAATATTTTCATGTTATGTTTAGGGTAATTGTTGCTAAATTTATTACTGTTTTTTCTCTGAGTTGTTAATTTATTAGCAAACCTTGAATTAATTGCTATAGGAATCAACCACCACTTACTTTATGAAGTTAGTATAACTTTCTTGTGCTGTTGATCATGATGCCTTGTGTAGTTAGAATTGTTATTTAACTACTCTATAAACGATTGCCCATGTATGTTTATAATACTGTTCTTGCATTACATATAGATACGACTGCTTTGTCGGACGGGACGTACGAGCTGATCTCGGATTCCGAAGGAGGTGATCTCGAAGCTCAAGCGAACTCCGCCGTACTAACTGAAGCCCCGGACCAAAGTTCGGAAGAGCCTAGAGCTGAAATAGTTAGCGACTACCGAGAAGGCAAGCCTCGGACATAACCTATATTTCAAATTATTATCACTTACTGTTGTTACTTGCTTATGCATTTACAGTTCTTAGGTTTTGAATTAAAACCCTAGATGCATGATCCTAGGAACCTATGTACTGAACACTAGACTTGAGTTCGACTACTTGCTAAGCTTATAGGACCGGTAAAAGTTGAGTGATTGCCTGTCACTCGCGAGTTTTATAGGAATTGATTGTTTACCTTTCTGTTATCAATATAAGGACGACGGACGGGGTTGTGTTCGATATCATGACCTTATGTGAGACCCCGACTGTGTTGATGAACTTGCTAAGGTCGCGGTGTGTGGTAGTGCTGGTTAAGTTTTTGAACGTACTAGCCACATGCCGTAAATATGGTACGCGGTAAGCCTAGTAACCGATTGGACCGGGGAGTGGATATACCTGACACTCTCTCTTAGGGATAGGTTTTATTTTTATGTTGCGCAACACTACGACTTCAAGGGACAAGGTTCGTCCTTGGAGCCCTGTAGTTGGGGAGAGTGTTCCTATCCACAAGCCGGAAAGAAAGGCAAACGTTTGTTTGGGAACGACCCGACGGTGTTCCAAATGTGTGTGTTAGGTTTGCCTGGCCAGGTTAAGAAATTCAATTCGAATCGTCTGCTTCTCACAGTTTGGGACTGCTTGATCTCTTTGCCACACAGAGTAATAAGAGCAACAATATTATGATCAATCTTGATGTTTGCTTAGAAGTTCTACCATGATTGAATTGTAGATGCTTACCTAGAATGGTTAATCAACTAGAATATGGAAAGCTAAAACTTGAGAGTAAGGACCTACTCTTTATTGCTTTTCAGCAAAAGGAAAACCAGAGCCTCACAAAACCTTGCATAGTCTAGCTAAGGTGGGCTACTTATACCCGTGGACGGTTAAGTCTTGCTGAGTATTAGAATACTCAGCCTTGCTGTTGAAACCCCTTTTTCAGGTATGAATTTTGAGGATTAGATCGCTAGCTTGACCTATCCTTGCTCTTTGCCTCCTGGCTGGTCCATAGAGTGGGATACGTCTTCGACCGGCAATGACTATGACGAGTGATACCATGCTTGGGCTAGCCTGGTATCCTTTTGCGACGAGTTGTAGCCGTCATGTTTTATCTTTCACTGTCTAAGCTCTGAACTTATAGTTATGTCTTGTATAACTATTTTACTTAAGTTGGCTTTGTAATAATGGTTTGAACTGGTTTGTAATCATTACTATGCATGTGTTGTAAAATTGTGGTTGTAATATCTCTAGACTCGCCTTCGTGCGGGGTATGCTTGTTCGATTCGAGAACCGGTGGTTGTATCGGGACGTTACCCGACAGACCAAGAATTGTTCCGTTTGAAGTGCGTTTGAGCTGGTGTTGCCTTTATGGTGATGGCCTGCGCACTTGAGCCGGGATAATTCAGGTGGTTCTGCCATAGCTGGTATCCGAGCTACAAGCGTACACCAGAGGTGTTGGAACCTTAAAAATCGTTTTCCGTATAAAATTGGAACAACAAAGAATTTCGGAAAACTACGTTGGATTCGTTAAGCGTCCCCAAACATTACCGCTCACTATAGAAGCGGCAGCCATACAATTCCCGCCATTCGATAAGTTAAGAATGGTTAGAATGTATCGACTAGCTATATAGGGAGAGCCGTATTTATGTTTGCCACCGTGTTAACCACATAAGCCCAACGATAGTTGGCAATTGTTTATCTTGTGAGGAACGGTCAGGACGTGCATGCATATTTGGTTGATGTTTGATTTGGTTCCTAGTCCTTGAAGTTGTGACATAAGCTTTTTAAGGAATTTCTAGTATGAATCCTCATAGATAAGTGTTAGTGTGTTTAAACCATAAGTGAGTTAAATTTTGATTTTAGGAGCATGCTTGTTAAATGCTTAGACTTTCTTGGATGAAAAAGATGGTTTTGAGTCATGCCTTCATCCTAAGCCCCATCTTGTTGTTATAAGGATCTTTTTAATTCTTAGAATCTCAAATGATGAACCAGCACCGATTGTGGTTTATTATTTTCTGAGTTTGGAACCGTATCATCCTTTGAATTAAAATCACATTTGCTTTACCACAGTCTTCTTAAAACTTTATTTGAGAAGTCTTGAGATAATCGTATTACTCACATTTGAATCCTTTTTGATTCAGATGGCGGCTTGTCCACATATCTCTTGGGATGAGGAGGGAAATGCTCATACCGATTGTCTGTACTTGGAGGGTTTTCCGAGAATTCTTTGGGATTCACTACGTATCTTCCACTACCCAGATCCACCCCAGTACACGGGACGCCAGTTTTCTGAGGATGGAATTCAGAAGAACAGAGTTACCATGACCATTCCTTAGCACCCTACCTTGGAGTGGCCACCGATTGAGATTGAGGTGATTGGGTACCGTCTTGTTGATGCTTTTGAGACAACAGCTCTCAAAGGTATCACTACTTTTTGTGAGCACCATCCCGAGGAGGTAGCTGCGTATCCTATTGGTTTGTTTCCAGCAGTCAGTGCTGGTGATGCAGAGTGGCAGTTCAGGATCACACACTTCGGGCACTTAGTTGGAGATGTAGCGGATGAGACTATTCATGCTGTGACTAGATATATGAATGCTCAGTCTCACTACCAGATACTCCAGTAGCGACACATGGACCAGGTGATAGACTTGGCCCAGAGTTTCCAGCGAGGTCTTCGTTTGAGGGATATTCAGATTCAGGGACTTCAGGATGCCGTTGCTGGGAGGGATCAGGCCATTGCACAGTTTGAGCATCAGGCTTTGGAGCATGGTGCTGAGATAGTGCAGCGGGATACAGTGATTGGTTTTCTTCGGGGGCAGGTGCATGAGCTTCAAGTAGATTGGGCTGATGCTTTGGCCCATATTGGTATGCTCCCGGAGCAACTAGATGTTCCAGCCGAGCCTGCAGCAACAGTTGAGGACCCAGAGGAGGTTGAGGGAGTTTCTGATCTAGATTCAGACCACGCACTTGCTGAGCCTAACCCTCAGCCGGACGACTCTTCTTCCGGCAGTGCCTCTTCTGTGGGCAACCTCGACGACTTCTAGGCACCTTAGACTTGTCCTAGATAGTTTGTGTTTTCTCTTGTTGTAGCATATGTACATAGGGAAGATGATGTTGTAAAATAGCCCTAGGGAGGAGTACCACTTGTTGTATTATATGTGGTAAGGGTATGTGATGCTAGATTGTAAGAAAAAGGCTACTTTGGATGTAATATAAGTAGCGACTACCAGTTTGAAAATCATGATCTTCCTATTTGCCAATCTCTTCATTTGTGCGTTTCTAGGCCGTTTGATGAATACTAAAGATGTTGCAAGTTTTGTGGCATGTGTGCTCATCAAATTTTAGCCTATGAAACCTGTGAGACTATATTTTTAGTCCAATCACTTCTATAATCTCTGTTGATTAACAGCTTAGCACAGAACGGTGAAGAGTGAATTGCTAGATTATCTTCTTTACCCTTTTGCTCAGCGTTTAGTACCAATACGATGGAGCATGAAGCCATCTAACAGCTGACCAATTCTGAGTTTTATGGGTTGCACAAATATGTGTTGTGCATATTATGCTACACTGCATTTAGTTAAATTCCGCTGATTTTATTTTGATATCCAATGTTTGATAACTGCATTTACCATTGATTTTGGGAGTAAGAGAAATGTATCTAATGGATGTCTTCTATAATTACAGATGGTTGGTCAAACTCGTGGAACGCCTGAAGGCTTCGGCCGTGAGAGTGGCAGTGGATCTCAGCTGCCACCGCCACCACCGTCGAATCTAGCCGAGTTGATGGCCATGTAGACTGAGATGCTTCGCCAGTTGGTCCAAGGGCAACAAAATCAGCCACGCCAACAGCATGGAGGACGGGATGCTCAACCCGCGGGTTACCAGGAGTTCTTTGCTACCCAACCTCCACTTTTCAGCCGAGCTGATGACCCACTGGATGCTGATGCTTGGCTCCGTACAATCAATTCCAAGTTTGCTCTGTTAGCGGTACCGTGTGCTGATGCAAACAAGGCCCACTTTGCCGCCCAACAACTTCATGGTGCTGCACGTATATGGTGGGATCATTATTGTGAGATGGAGCCTGCTGAACATGTCATCTCTTGGGAAGAATTCCGAACTGCCTTCAGATCACTTCATATTCCTGAGGGCTGATAGAAAGAAAGTTGAATGAGTTCTTGGCTCTAAATCAGAGAACCCGCACTGTTCTACAATATGCACAGACCTTCAATCACCTGTGCCAGTATGCGGGCCATCATGCTGATAATGATGCCAAGAAACGTGATCGTTTTAGTCGTGGCCGTGCTACTAAGTTCAAAGAACGCCTGAACCTTGTTCAGCCCAACACTTACAATGAGCTGGTTAACCTGGCCATTACTCAAGAGGACTGTATTGCTGCCCATCGTGCTGAGAAGAAGCGGAATGCACCAATAGGACCCTCGAGTGCTCAGCCACCGAGGTATCGTCTGGTGCAGAACACTCCACCTAGACCTCCACAGAGAAATGCCCCAATGGGCAGGCTTGTTTTTAGGCTGCCTCAGCAGCAGGGAGGATTCAGACCTCCAGTGCCTCCGCAGCAGCAGTAGTTTGGCCCAAGGCCGAATGCCCCACAGTTCAATTGTGGGAATGGCAACAATCGGTGCTATAACTGCGGCAGTACTGATCATTTCGCCAGAAATTGTCCGCGACCCAAGAGGTCTGATCCAGGCCAGAACTCCAATCAGAACAACAACAAAGGCAAGGGCAAAAGACAAATGGTGCAAGTTCGGCAAGGGCAAGTTAACTTCACTACTCTTGTAGAGCTTCCCGAAGGAGCACCAGTCATGACGGGTACTTTCTCTATCCACAATAAACCCGCAGTCATATTATTTGATTCTGGTGCAACTCATAGTTTTATAAGTGCCAAATTTGGAGCAAGATTAGGATTGGATTTTTGTCATATTAAGGGATCTTTTATGATAACAACCCCTGGTGGGAAGATAGCTTCCAATCAAATCACTACACATGTACCCCTTAAGTTGGGTAGCAAAGTGATAAAGACAGATTTGATCTTACTGAACTTAGAAGGCATGGATGTTATTTTGGGCATGGATTGGATGACTAAACATAAAGTACTGTTAGATATCTCTTCCCGAGCTGTCGAGATAGATTCACCATATCAAGGAGCCACCATACTCTATCTGCCACAACGAGAGTGCTTCAACTCTTGTGCCTATGCCACAAAAGAAATTAAACTTGAAGATATCCCTGTTGTGTGTGAGTATGTGGATGTATTTCCAGATGATTTGCCTGGAATGCCCCCTGATAGAGATATCGAGTTTGTTATTGAGCTTCAACCCGGTACCGCCCCTATTTCTAAGAGGTCGTACCGAATGCCTCCAAATGAGTTAGCAGAATTGAAAGTCCAACTCCAAGACCTTCTTGACAAGGGCTTTATACGTCCAAGTTCTTCACCCTGGGGATGTCCAGCCCTGTTTGTGAAGAAGAAAGACAATAGTTTGAGGCTATGTGTTGATTATCGACCACTCAATGCGGTTACTATTAAAAATAAGTATCCTCTTCCCCGCATTGATATCCTGTTTGATCAGTTAGCTGGAGCTAAGGTTTTCTCTAAGATTGATCTTCGTTCTGGCTACCATCAAATTAAGATCAAGCCTTGTGATATTCCAAAGACTGCTTTCTCGACTAGATATGGACTCTATGAATATCTGGTTATGTCTTTTGGTCTTACCAACGCCCCAGCATATTTTATGTACTTGATGAATTCAGTCTTCATGCCGGAGTTGGATAAATTCGTCGTGGTATTCATTGATGATATTTTGATCTACTCCAAGAATGAAGAAGATCATGCTGAGCATTTGCGTATCGTTCTTCAACGATTACGCGATCATCATCTTTATGCCAAATTCTCCAAGTGTGAATTTTGGCTGGATAGTGTGAAATTCTTAGGCCACACTATCTCCAGTGATGGTATATCCGTTGATCCAACTAAAGTACAAGAAGTGATGGACTGGGAATCTCCTACTTCAGTTCATCAAATTCGCAGTTTTCTTGGTTTAGCTGGATATTATCGTCGATTCATTCTTGATTTCTCCAGAATAGCCAAGCCTATGATGGAGTTATTAAAGAAGGGAGTGAAGTTTGTTTGGAATGATAAATGTGAAGAAGCTTTTCAAACTCTCAAAGCACGATTAACTACTGCTCCAGTATTGGCTACACCGGACAGTACCAAACCTTTTGATGTCTATTGTGATGCTTCTGGTACGGGACTTGGTTGTGTGCTTATGCAAGACAATCGAGTAATTGCTTATGCATCAAGAGCACTCCGGAATCATGAGAAGAATTATCCAAAACATGATCTGGAGTTAGCAGCTGTTATACACGCCCTCAAGCTTTGGAGACATCATCTTATGGGAACTCATTGTAATATTTACACTGACCATAAGAGCCTCAAATATATCTTCACCCAAGCTGATCTCAACATGAGACAGAGGCACTGGCTAGAGTTGATAAAGGATTATGATCTAGAAGTGCACTATCATCCAGGAAAGGCTAATGTGGTTGTGGATGCACTCAGCTGCAAGTCACAATGCCAGTGTCTATCTGTAGATCCATTCAATGAAACTCTATGCCAGGAAATGATGAAATTAAACTTAGAAATGGTACCTCAAGGAAGTTTGAACCATATATCTATTGAGCCTACACTTCATGATAGCATCATCATGGCACAATTACATGATGAGGGTATCAAAATCATCAAGGAAAAATTATCCCAAGGTGAAGCAAAGTACAAGTGTTTCCGAGTGGATCATAGAGGACTTTTATGGTTTGAATCTCGACTTGTTGTACCCAAGAATCATCAGCTTAGAAAGCAAATCCTTGATGAGGCACATCTATCGAAGTTTTCGATTCATCCCAGTAGTACCAAGATGTACCAAGATCTTAAACAAGATTTCTGGTGGACTCGAATGAAAAGAGAGATCGCCAGATATGTTTCTGAGTGTGATGTCTGTCAAAGAGTTAAAGCTAGTCACTTGAAAGTAGCTGATACTCTCCAACCTTTACCCATTCCATCCTGGAAATGGGAGGACATCAGTATGGATTTTATTGTCGGCTTGCCCAACACTTCTCAGAAGCATGATTCTGTTTGGGTAATCGTTGATAGACTCACCAAGACCGCTCATTTTATTCTAGTGCATACAACTTATTTTGCCAAGAGGTATGCAGAGATTTATCTCGATCAAATTGTCCGTTTGCATGGAGTTCCAAAGACGATCATTTCTGATCGTGGGGCTCAGTTTATTGCACGTTTCTGGGAGCAATTGCAAGAATCCCTTGGAACAAAATTGATTCGCAGTTCAGCTTATCATACACAAACAGATGGGCAAACTGAGCGAATCAATCAAATCCTTGAAGACATGTTGAGGGCATGTGCTATTCAATATGGCAAGAACTGGGATAAGTGCCTAGCACTGGCAGAGTTCTCGTATAATAACAGTTATCAATCCAGCTTGCAAATGGCACCATTTGAAGCGTTATACGGTCGAAGGTGTCGAACTCCTTTGAGTTGGTCACAAGCTGGAGAACGCAAAATCTTTAGGCCAGATTTAGTCTCTGAGGCAGAGCAGAAAGTCAAAGTTGTCCAAACTAATCTTAAAGCAGCCCAATCAAGACAGAAAAGTTATGCAGACAAGAGGAGAGATCCTTTATAGTTCAAGGTAGGGGATTTCGTATATTTGCGAGTATCTCCTACTAGAGGTGTTCAACGCTTCGGTATCAAAGGGAAATTAGGACCCCGATACATCGAAACATTTGAAATCATCAAAACTTGTGGACCCGTTGCCTAACGACTTCGTCTTCCTTCTCAGTTGGCCGCCATTCATGATGTATTCCATGTATCACAACTCCGGAAGTGCATCAAAGTACCTACTGAGATCCTTGAACCACAAGATATCGAGATTGAATCTGATCTATCTTATACAGAGTATCCAATCACGATTCTTGACACCAAAGAAAGAAGTACTTGAAGGGAGAAAGTTAAAATGTACAAGATTCAGTGGAATCATCATACCGAAGAAGAAGCTACTTGGGAGACTGAAAATTTTCTCCAAAGAAACTTTCCTGACTTTCTTAGGACCAATTCAGGTATCCAATCTGTTCCATTCCTTTTCTTCCTGTAATCTCGGGGCGAGATTCCTTTTAGGGGGGAAGGCTGTGACACCCTAGGTGTCTACACATTAGTGTTGCATAACTTTTATACATCATGTGCTTGTTTTGCTTGAAAAAGGACCTTTTTGTAATTATAAAAGGTTATATGTGTAATATTGATTTTATGCAAGGGTCTTTCTATAGTTTAATTTGAATTGAATGTGTGATTATAGCTTTTGTGGAGGGTGTTTTTGCAAAATGTGGTGTAATCATTACATTGCAGGAAACTTTTCAAATCAGCCTAAGTTTGAAGTGAAATTGCTTTGAATTTGACAAAATTCCTGGAATTCAAAATCTCTCTTATGTTTTCAAAATTAGCTCTTGAATCTTTGATCAAATAAATTTTTGCACAACATCAAAGTTGTAGATCTTGAAAAGTTGAACAACTTTCATGTTGGGCACTTTTTCATTTGAGCCCTATTTTAAAAGTTATCTCTGCTTTACAGTTTGGTGCCTGGAATTTTCAGAAATTGCAAAATAGCCCTTTTCCCCTTCCTCTAGCTCCTTCATCTGTTTTTCCCCGCCGCCGCTGTGCAGAGCGCCGTCCGCTCGCCGTGGAGAGCTGCCTCCCCGCGCCACCTCCTGCCTGCTAGCCCACGCGTCGCGCCTGAGCTCCCCACCGCCCTCCTTAGCTCGCGCTGGTGCTCCCCGGCCGTGCCACGCGCACCGCCGAGCCCAGAGCCGCCTGCCGGTCGCCACCTCAACGCCGCCGTGGAGAGCCCGCTGCAGCACCCCAGGGCTTCATCTCTCGTGCGCACGGGCGCTACAAAAACCCCAGCAAGCTACTCCGTTCGCCCTTTCGCTTGCTCCGCATTCCCACGCCACAGAACGCGCCACCGCTCCACCCAGAACACCGGCGAGCTCCACACCGCCGTCGACCCGCCACTGCAGCCATCCTCCGCCCGTGCTGACACCCTAGCGAGCTCCGCCGTGAGCCCGCGCAGCTCCTCGACCACCTCCCCTCGCCCAACCCTCACCGGAGCACCCTCGCCGTCGTTTGCCTCCGCCGCTGACCCACCCTGCTCCGTCGATCCGCCACCTCCGAGCCTCTCCCCACACCCCAAGACCACCCTGAGGTGCGCCTTGAACCCGTGAAGCTCCCACACCCCTCCACCCTCGCCGCCGGTGAGCCCCTCGCCTGGATTCGGCCGGTCAACCACCGCCTCCCCCTCTCTGACCCAGCCAAGGGCCTCTAGTTGAGAA
>NC_053151.1:1620000-1630000 GCF_016808335.1 Panicum virgatum
ATTAGATCCAGATCGGGATAGGTCCGGATCGTTGGATCTAGATCCGGCGGTCCATATGCGAACTTACCGCTTCAGCCGGGCTCTTTTGCATAAGAGCCCCTGGAGTTTTCTTTAATAAACCCGCCGTCCCTGGTAGTTCAAAAACAATTAGATTTAGGTCCGGTTTTTAGCACTTAAGCCCCTGAGCTTTCCCAAATTAGCACCCGCAGTCCAGGCCTTGTGTTTTTGCACGTCAGCCCTTAGATTTAATGTTTATTTATGTTTTAGTCCTCGGTTTTAGCAGAAAAGCCCCTGAAACTTCAGTTTTCTTACAAATAAGCCCCTAGAACTTGTTTTTAGCCCAGAAAATGCGTTTTAGCTCCGTTTTTAGCGTTCTTTATATCCACGCGATCGTTGTAACGCATAGAATAGTTCTAGAATAGTTTTGTGCGCTGTTTTCATGTATTGTTGTACTGTTTCTTAGTTTTTGTCAGTGGTTGCTTGTATGCTTATTATTGTGCATTGTTTTGGCCATGTGTTCGTGAGTAGACGTTGATCCATCTGAGGAGCCCCAGTACCAGTACCCGGAGCAGCCGTCTTCGGATCAGTTTGAGCAGCAGCAGGAGCAGTACGAGGAAGGCAAGTATAACATGAACAACCTATCACTTTTAATTACATTTTCATACTGCATTTAATACTGTATGCCTTTAAGGATTTCCTAGCCACTTTATACCCTTTATATATACCTTTGGGTTGCATTTTGGTTAGTTGTGCTAGGTTGCTGCGCTATAACACACTCTGGTCCTTTTTAACTAAATTGATTAATGGTTTACTTGAACTTAATTCTGAGAGTGGCACTCTGTGTGGCTTGAGTGGCTCACTTCTCGTTAAAAGATGTTTTTTTAGAAACATGGTTTAGGGGGCCAGCACGGTGCTTAGTGCTTGGTTGGCCACTCTCCATAAGGACCGGTTCATAGAGCGACAACCTGGGACAACAGCGCTACCACAAGGCTAGAATGGGATAGACTTGGCGTAATAACTAGATCTTTTTGGTTTGGAGTAACTTACCTGCGGGGCAAGAGTAGTAAGCTTCAATGGTCCCTGCTCCTCCGGCTTGGTCTGTGCTTGGATTGCGCTCCTGTGCTTGTACCCCCGGAGGTGGGCCCCATCGTCGCCGACCTATCTCTCGCGGTTACGCCTTACCAACGAGATTCTTTCTAAAGGCCTCGTAGTGAGTCGCTAGTCATCTCACCTAAGGAAGTGTGATGAACAACTGGCGTAGCTCACGACTTGTGGGTAAAGATGTGCAACCTCTGCAGAGTGTAAAACTGGTATACTAGCCGTGCTCACGGTTATGAGCGGCCCAGATCCTCCTTTTGATTAGTGAAGTTATCTCCTTCCGACGAGGGAGGTGCTTCTCGGGGTTTACCTTGGTGGCTTGGTTTCGGTTTGGTACTCAGTAGTAGTATAATTAATTCTGATTAATTACTATGTAACTGGGTTAAAGGTAATTCATCAACTAGTAGTGAATAGCTTAAATAAAATTTTGCCAACACTTAAAAGCTAATGCAGTTGAGTCAGCCAGCCTAGAGCCTCATAGTTTGTGTTATACTTGTTGAGTACAAGTTGTGTACTCACTCTTGCCTCTTCTCTACTTTTTCCTCTTGGTTACGCTACTGCTGCTCAGTTCCTGCCGACACGAGGGAGTTCGTCCAGCGCTACCAGGACTACGAGGACTTCTAGGTGCTTCGTCTCCCAGTCGACGTCCCTGTGGCGCCCTGCTTCAGCTTCGGAGAGCTTTATTCGTATTTTGTACTTCGCTTCCGCTGTATCAGACATTTTGTCATTATTGTAATAAATAACATTCGTATTCGCTTTATTATGTCTTTTTACGTGATATGTGCTATGATATACTGTTCATTCTGTTGTATATACGTGTGACTTGATCCTGGCACGTATATGATTGCTCGGTTTATGTTCTTTTATAAACCGGGTGTTACAGAGTGGTATCAGAGCCATATCGACTGTAGGACGAAGCCTAGATAGAACTGGTCGAGTTTTAGGACTCCTTCTCTCCAATCCTTGACTGCTGAAACTATTTTACTATTATACCCCTTGACTTCTATGACTTTTTACCCGTCTTGCCTTGATTTCTCTCTCTGAAGAGTAGTTTTCGTAGATTTTGGCCTGAATCAGACATCTGACCACCATGAACATAGCTAGGTGACCTTTTTAAAATAATACGATAGCACGTTCTGCGACGCGTTGTGTTAGTCGAGTCTTTTGCTAAACTCGGCTAAGTTGTGAAAATTGTCTGCTTGTTATTATGCTACATGTTTGATTTGGAATTTTGGCTGATTGCATAGCTTAGTAGTTTAAATTTGTTTAAAGAAAATCACTCAGAAGTTAAAGTTAACTAGTTAATAAAATGAGTTAGATCGTTGGGGGTAAAACAGTCAACTCTATCCTGTCTACTTTATCATGGCTGAGTCTTTTTCCGCAAAGAGTTATCATATCCATCTGAATTTATTCCTGCAATATCCTTACTCGTGAAATCTTTGGGTCAAATCAGATGGTGAACACCAGGAGCACCGGTTCCGGTTCTGGCCAGCAGCAGGGTCAGAACAATCAGGGTACTGGGATCCCGATGCCTCCACCCTTGACTCCGGAGCAGTACTTCCAGCTCCAGATGCAGATGATGGCTACCCTGAACAACACTGTTCAGGCTCTTCAGCACGCTCACACTCAGCCTTCGCCTCCTCCACCGCCGCAGCCTCGCGACAGGCGTGCTGAATTCCTGAGGGGTCACCCACCGACGTTCTCTCACACGTCCGACCCTCTTCAGGCTGACGACTGGCTCCGTGCAGTGGAGCGTCAGCTGGACATCGCCCAGTGCGATGATCGTGAGCGTGTCTTGTACGCAGCAGGACAGCTGCGAGGGGCAGCTTTGGACTGGTGGGAGTCCCACCCGGTCCACGACCGCGAGGCTCTCACTTGGCTCCAGTTCAGGGAGCGCTTCCGCAGCCACAACGTCCCCGCGGGCGTTATGAAGATGAAGCAGAAGGAGTTCCTTGCACTGAAGCAGGTAATCCTAAGTATAATCATTCAGCGGTTTCTTTTTAGCTAATGCCCTTGTTCTATCCTTATGAATCTTGAGTTAATCTTCCGATATCTATCTGTCTTTGTGAATTCAGGGGACTATGTCGGTCACGGAGTATCGTGATCGCTTTCTTCAGCTGGCACGCTACGCCCCTGCCGAGGTTGCGGATGACCGCAAGAAGCAGGAGCACTTCATGGAGGGTCTTGAGGACTACCTCCAGTACGCGCTGCTCAACCTCCGCTTCGACGACTTCAACCATCTGGTTGACAGTGCGCTCAACACTGAGCGTAAGCACTTGGAGATGGAGGACAAGAAGAGGAAGGTTGTCCCCGTTGCTTCCGGCAGCAACACTCGTCCACGACTCCAGCAGCCCCAGCAGTACCAGCCTCAGTACCGGCCTCCTCAGCAGTACCAGCAGAGGCCACCGCAGCAGTACCCGCCTCGACAGCAGCAGGCAGGTCAGGGCCCGAGGTTACCAGCACCTCCGGCTCGTGCTCCACCAGCTCCACCAGCACCGCAGGCTCCACGTCCGGCAGCTCCTACCGGACAGCAGGCTCAGGGACCTCCTCGCACCTGCTTTCACTGCGGCCAGCCGGGGCACTACGCCAACGCTTGCCCCCGGAAGGCGCAGGCGGGACAGCAGGGGCGCCCAGCTCAGCCCAGGGCGCCAGCACAGGGCAGGGTGAACCACGTTACGGCCGAGTCAGCGGCCGAGGCTCCCAACGTGGTCATTGGTACGTTCATGGTTAATTCATATCCAGCTACAGTGCTTTTTGATACTGGTGCTACGCATTCCTTCATTACTCAGTCTTTTGTCGAGCATCATGGTATTCATACTAGCACATTAAAGAGGTGCCTGTTAGTATCTTCTCCGGGAGGACAGTTGAGGTCTCACACTTACTGCCCGAGAGTCAGTGTTTCCTTGAGGGGAGTAGAGTTCTGTACTGATCTGATGGTGCTAGACACCAAGGGCATTGATGTCATTCTGGGAATGGAGACTCTGGCCAAGTGGGGAGTTCGGATAGATTGTGCTCAGCGGACAGTCTTGCTATCAGCTTCCAGTGGCCAAGAGGTTGTTATCAGTGCAGTAGAGCCTTCTGGATTTCTTCATCAGATGGAGGCTAGACCCACGGACGGTATTCGCGTGGTGTCTGAATTCCCGGATGTCTTTCCGGATGATCTGCCAGGTATGCCGCCTGAACGCGCCATTGAGTTTTGTATTGATCTCTTGCCTGGCACAGCTCCTATTGCAAAGCGGCCCTACCGTATGGCGCCTATAGAGCATGAAGAGGTCAAGAAAACTATTGATGAGTTGCTAGCCAAGGGCTATATCCGTCGCAGCTTCTCTCCTTGGGCTTTTCCGTTGTTGCTGGTAGATAAGAAGGATGGCTCGAAGAGGATGTGTGTGGATTATCGTGAGCTGAATGCAGTCACTATCAAGAACAAGCATCCGCTGCCCCGTATTGAGGATCTCTTCGATCTGCTTCGAGGTGCTCGTATATTCTCGAAGATTGATCTTCGTTCGGGTTATTTTCAGCTGAGGATTCGTCCTGGGGATATTCCGAAGACGGCATTCACCTGCAAGTACGGGCTATACGAGTATACGGTCATGTCCTTCGGCTTGACTAATGCACCGGCTTACTTCATGCATCTGATGAACATGGTCTTCATGGACTATCTGGATGTCTTCGTGGTGATTTTCATTGATGATATTCTGATCTTCTCCAAGACAGAAGAAGAGCATGAGGAGCATTTGAGGCTCGTGTTGCAGAGATTGAGAGAGCATCAGCTGTACGCCAAGTTCAGCAAGTGCGAGTTCTGGATTGACGAGGTGCCATTCCTCGGTCATGTTATCTCTCAGGGAGGCATTGCTGTTGATCCGAGCAAGGTGAAGGATGTGCTTGAGTGGGAGACACCACAGACAGTGAAGGAAGTCAGGTCTTTCTTGGGCTTAGCTGGATATTATCGGAGGTTCATTGAGAATTTCTCCAAGATCGCGAAGCCTTTGACTTCTTTGCTGGAGAAGAATGTGGCTTTCGTATGGACTGATGAGCGTCAGATAGCCTTTGATGAGCTGAAGAAGAGGTTGACTACGGCGCCGGTCCTGACTCTGCCAGACCAGACGAAGAGGTTCACGGTGTATTGTGATGCTTCGAAGGATGGTCTTGGGTGTGTTCTGATGCAGGAGGGCAGAGTGATAGCTTATGCTTCACGGCAGCTACGCCGGCATGAGCTGAATTATCCTACTCATGATCTTGAGTTAGCCGCAGTTGTGCATGCTCTGAAGATTTGGAGGCATTACTTGTATGGGCAGCGATGTGATATCTACACTGATCACAAGAGCCTCAAGTACATTTTCACGCAGAATGAGCTGAACATGCGGCAGAGAAGATGGCTAGAGTTGGTCAAGGACTATGATCTGGAGATTCACTATCATCCGGGCAAGGCCAATGTTGTAGCAGATGCTCTGAGCAGAAGAAGTTATGTCAACATGGCCGTGGCTTTCCAGATGCCTCCAGAGTTATGTGAGGAGTTCGAGCAGTTGAGTCTGGGCTTCTTGCATCATACTTCCAGTGCAGCATTTGAGGCAGTACCGACTCTAGAGGCAGAGATCAGGCAGCATCAGAAAGATGATGAGAAGCTGCAGGAGATCCGTGAGTTGCTCAAGAAGGGCAAGGCTCCTCATTTCAGAGAGGATGATCAGGGTACCTTGTGGTACAAGAACCGGATCTGTGTTCCAGATGTGAAGGATCTTCGGAAGTTGATTCTGAGTGAGGCCCATGATACAGCTTATTCTATTCATCCGGGCAGCACCAAGATGTATTATGATCTGAAGGAACGTTTCTGGTGGTATGGGATGAAGCGTTCAGTGGCAGAGTACGTGGCTATTTGTGACACCTGTCAGCGTGTCAAGGCTGAGCATCAGAGGCCAGCAGGTCTGTTACAGCCTTTGAAGATTCCAGAGTGGAAATGGGAGGAAATCACTATGGACTTCATTGTTGGATTGCCTCGTACTCAGAAAGGGTACAACTCCATTTGGGTAGTAGTGGATCGATTGACGAAGGTTGCTCACTTCATACCAGTGAACACTACTTACTCCGGTGCTAGACTTGCAGAGTTGTACATCTCTCGGATTGTCTGCTTGCATGGTGTGCCGAAGAAAATTATATCTGACAGAGGGTCTCAGTTCACTTCTCGTTTCTGGGAGCAGCTCCATGATTCGTTGGATACGAAGCTGCGCTTCAGTACGGCTTATCACCCTCAGACAGATGGGCAGACAGAGAGGACCAACCAAGTGTTGGAGGATATGCTGAGAGCTTGTGCTATCCAGTACGGTACTAGTTGGGATAAGTGCCTGTCATTTGCTGAGTTTTCATACAACAACAGCTATCAGGCCAGTCTGAAGAAGTCACCCTTTGAGGCATTGTATGGCAGAAAGTGCAGGACTCCTCTCTATTGGGATCAGATCGGTGAGAAGCAGCTCTTTGGCCCTGAGATCATAGATGATGCAGAGCAGATGGTTCAGGCTGTGCGAGAAAATCTGAGGATTGCACAGAGCAGGCAGAAGAGCTATGCTGATGGCAAACGGAGAGACCTGACCTTCAGTGTCGGTGATTATGTGTATCTGAAGGTGTCTCCGATGCGAGGAATCCGCAGATTCAATGTCAAAGGGAAGTTAGCACCTCGGTATGTGGGGCCATTCAAGGTGCTAGAGCGGAAAGGCGAAGTTGCTTATCGCCTGGAGTTACCTCTCAGCCTTTCGGGAGTTCATGATGTTTTCCATATATCGCAGCTGAAGAGGTGTCTGCGAGTACCCGAGGAACAGGCACCCCTGGATGGAGTAGATGTCCAGGAGGATCTGACTTATACTGAGCATCCGATGAAGATTCTGGAGACGTCAGAAAGGGTTACTCGGAACAAGCGCATCAAGATGTGCAGAGTTCAGTGGAGTCACCACAGTGAAGCTGAGGCTACTTGGGAGCGAGAAGATGAGTTGAAGAAGACCTATCCAGATCTCTTTGCTAGCCAGCCCAGCTAAATCTCGGGGACGAGATTTCTTTAAGGGGGTAGGGTCTGTAACACCCTAATTTAAATTTCAGCATTTATTAATAAATTAATTGGCTTTAGTTAAATTTTCTAAGGTTTGTTGTGTTTAGTTGACATTTAATCTAAATTTTTGTTCCTTAATTAATTCAAATTTATCATAGGTTTAAAAATTTTTTTTGTTGCATTCATGCTGGTGCATAATTTTATTTGAGTGTGGTTTGAATTCAAATTCAAATTTGAATTCAAACTTTGTTTGAAATAGAAAAGAAATAGAAAGAGAAAATAGAAAAGGAAAAACCCATAGGAAACCCAAACCCTCAACCCAGTCTGGCCCAAAACCAAACCCGGCCCCCCCCCCTCTCTCCCTTGGCCCAGTCTCACGCCGGCCCAAACTCGCAGCCCGGCTCCACCCCACGCTCGGCCCGGCTCCGAACGGCCCACACCGCGGCCTGCTTCTGCCCGCTCCCCGCGCGGCCCCTCCCACGCCGGCTCGCCCGCGTCCCTGCCGGTCCCACCCGCCAGCGGCACCCCGCTCGGGCCGCGCTCGCCCCGCCGCTGACAAGCGACCCCACCTCGTCAGCTTCTCCTTCCTCCCCGCGCCGAAGATTCCTCTGCTTCAACCGCCCCTCGCTCCTCTGTACCGTGGACCCCCCCATCTCCGCAGGGCCACCAACCAGCCTAGCCCCACGCCCGCCCGACCTTCTAGAAGCGCGCCTGGAGTCCGGATCACGGCGGGCAACGCTCGTCCGCCTTCCTTGCGCCTCACCGGCCCGGCCGAAATCTCCGCGGCGGCCCCGCTAATCACGCCTGCCGAGGATCGCTCCTGGCTCTATTTGAGCGCCGTCCGCGCCCCCCCCTGATCCCTCCATCCACCAGCGCGCCGCACCACCCTAGCCGCCACCTTGCCTCTGCTCGGAGCGAGCGCCGCCGCGACCTCCAATCCGGTGATCCCCTGCGCCGCCCCAATTCATCATCTCCGGTGACTTCTGGACCTCTCTGACCCCTCACCGGCTTCGCAGAGCGACCCCGAGGATCCCCGTGGAGTCCGGAGGGCCGGGACACCGCCGCATCGGCCACGCCAACGAACGCCGCCCGCCTCCACCGCCGGTCCCCGTCGCCGGCCACACTACGCCGCTCCCTCGCCCGCTCCAGGCCCACGGTGAGCACCACCCGGTCCCCCTGCTCCCTTTGCGCAGGATTTTTCCGCCCTTAGCGCGCCCTAGGAGTCCGTCCGCCGCAGGCCCGCTCTTGCGCCGCCGCGCAGCCCCGCTCCTCGCCGTGGCAAGCCCCGCCAGAGCACAGCACCGCCCCCCTTCGTGTTCCAGTGACTTACGCGTGTCACGCTCATCCTTTTGCACCAGACCGCAGCCCAAATGGCCCACTGGAGCGCCAGATCGGCCAGCTCCGGCGAGCTCGCCGCCGCGGAGCTCTGCTCCGGCGGCTGAGCGCCGCCGCCCAGCGCCCCTTTGCCCCGAACCGCCCGATCCGGTTTTGACGCGTGAGATTAGATCCAGATCGGGATAGGTCCGGATCGTTGGATCTAGATCCGGCGGTCCATATGCGAACTTACCGCTTCAGCCGGGCTCTTTTGCATAAGAGCCCCTGGAGTTTTCTTTAATAAACCCGCCGTCCCTGGTAGTTCAAAAACAATTAGATTTAGGTCCGGTTTTTAGCACTTAAGCCCCTGAGCTTTCCCAAATTAGCACCCGCAGTCCAGGCCTTGTGTTTTTGCACGTCAGCCCTTAGATTTAATGTTTATTTACGTTTTAGTCCTCGGTTTTAGCAGAAAAGCCCCTGAAACTTCAGTTTTCTTACAAATAAGCCCCTAGAACTTGTTTTTAGCCCAGAAAATGCGTTTTAGCTCCGTTTTTAGCGTTCTTTATATCCACGCGATCGTTGTAACGCATAGAATAGTTCTAGAATAGTTTTGTGCGCTGTTTTCATGTATTGTTGTACTGTTTCTTAGTTTTTGTCAGTGGTTGCTTGTATGCTTATTATTGTGCATTGTTTTGGCCATGTGTTCGTGAGTAGACGTTGATCCATCTGAGGAGCCCCAGTACCAGTACCCGGAGCAGCCGTCTTCGGATCAGTTTGAGCAGCAGCAGGAGCAGTACGAGGAAGGCAAGTATAACATGAACAACCTATCACTTTTAATTACATTTTCATACTGCATTTAATACTGTATGCCTTTAAGGATTTCCTAGCCACTTTATACCCTTTATATATACCTTTGGGTTGCATTTTGGTTAGTTGTGCTAGGTTGCTGCGCTATAACACACTCTGGTCCTTTTTAACTAAATTGATTAATGGTTTACTTGAACTTAATTCTGAGAGTGGCACTCTGTGTGGCTTGAGTGGCTCACTTCTCGTTAAAAGATGTTTTTTTAGAAACATGGTTTAGGGGGCCAGCACGGTGCTTAGTGCTTGGTTGGCCACTCTCCATAAGGACCGGTTCATAGAGCGACAACCTGGGACAACAGCGCTACCACAAGGCTAGAATGGGATAGACTTGGCGTAATAACTAGATCTTTTTGGTTTGGAGTAACTTACCTGCGGGGCAAGAGTAGTAAGCTTCAATGGTCCCTGCTCCTCCGGCTTGGTCTGTGCTTGGATTGCGCTCCTGTGCTTGTACCCCCGGAGGTGGGCCCCATCGTCGCCGACCTATCTCTCGCGGTTACGCCTTACCAACGAGATTCTTTCTAAAGGCCTCGTAGTGAGTCGCTAGTCATCTCACCTAAGGAAGTGTGATGAACAACTGGCGTAGCTCACGACTTGTGGGTAAAGATGTGCAACCTCTGCAGAGTGTAAAACTGGTATACTAGCCGTGCTCACGGTTATGAGCGGCCCAGATCCTCCTTTTGATTAGTGAAGTTA
>NC_053151.1:1650000-1660000 GCF_016808335.1 Panicum virgatum
CAGGGGCCTAAATGCAAGAGTTCGTTTCCTTTTTCTTTTGTTTTTAAAAAACAGCAAACTTGTAAATTCCATATAAAATCGTAGAAAAATCAGAAAAATTCAAACTAAAATGTTTTGGAATCCTTAGATCAAAACCTACAACTTTTGTTACAGTCATATGTTCATATTATGCTTCTATTTTAATCTAGGATAAAGATTAGATTAAATAGCACACAAATGTATCTCCTGTTGTAGTCATGAACTAAGGCTAGTTTTTGGACAGTGTACTATACCCTAGATTAGTAGCTTACTGTAAAAATTTGATGACATTTTGACAAATCTAGATATATGTTTCATTAGATCTTGGTTTATGCCTATGTTAAATAGAATTAAATACACAGGGTTCTATTTCAGTTTTCCTGAGCTGAAATTTTTATATAAGCCTTACTTTAGTTTCTAGATGCTACATAAAAATTTTGGGAATTTTTAGTAATGTATAACTAGTTCTTTTGATTTATTCATGAATAAATTTTGTAAATAAAAAACCCTAGTTTACTTCATTAGAAAAATCTCATATTTTTACGAGAGCTTCTATTAGAGTACTAAATCCTTCTGGTAAAGTTTGAGCCTCTATAAATTAGTGTGACAGCCTATGGAAATTAGTTTTGATCCATACAGCTATATGTTTCTCTATTTTTCATGCTCTTTTTACTGCTCCATAAAATCTGAAAAATTAACAGTAGATGCCACGTAAGAGTAGGAAGCCTCAGTAAAAATTATAGCATCTTTACTTGTGTGGTTTGTTCTGTATAAATGAATCTTGCTCCTAGTAGTAGCTGTTTAATGTCTTTTTAATAATTAATATGCTCAATGGAATTAGCTAAAAATTTCACAGTAGGCATGTTACTCAGATTTGTAGCTTGCATAAAAATTTCAGTACCAGAAAGTATATGTAACCCTAGTTATGGCGTTACAGGTTAGTATAGTGTTAATTAAGAAAAATACCATTTCTTCATGTCAAGAAAACGAAAGACAACAAACTCCTGAATAAAATCATGTTAGATAGTACTCTATAAACGATTGCCCAATAAAGAGAACATAATCTCCAACTTAACTGGAGTTGTGTTGGTTTACAACTTTATAGTGAATTAAATCATGAATTGAGATTATCACGTAAACTCAAGCATATGCATCTCGTGTAGATTCGACTACTCTCGCCGACGGTACGTACGAGCTGGTGCCGGAGTCCGAGAGTGAGCAGAGTGAAGCCCAAGCTAATCTAACTGAAGCCGCCGAAGACCCGAACCAAAGTTCGGAAGAGCCCAAGGCTAACTTTGCTTAGCAAGGCAAGCCCCGGAGCATGTCCTATCTACTGTAGATTTATGCAACTACTTATATTTCTATATACTTGTGCATTTACATTTACAAGAGTTGATTGAAACCTTAGTTGCATGATCCTAGGTACCTATGCTTGAACACTAGATGGTTTAGGTCGCTAGTTGGCTAGGCTAATGGTTCGGTAGAAGTCGAGTGATTTCCTGTCACTCGTGAGAATTATAGGAATTGAATGTCCACTACATACTGCAACTATAAGGCTCACGGGCGGGGTTGTGGTACTTGAGGTACCCCGTCTGTTTAGTGAAAAATGGATAAGGCCGCAGTGTGTGGTAGTGGTGGTTAAGCTTTTGAACGTACTAACCACATGACGAGAATATGGTAATCGGTAAGCTTAAGTACTGGATTGAACCGAGGCCGGAACATACTCCCCACCGTCTTGAACTTGTTCACATCTAGCTAATGGCGAGTACAGAGTCGTCGTGCTGCTGTACTTGAGGGCGGTGGGCCTGTTCCGTGAATCGGGAATTGAAGGGAACTGTTGTGTGGGTGACTCTGTTCCCATGCGTGTGTTTAGGTCTGCCTGGCCAGGTTAACAAACTCGATTCGAATCGTCCGTCTCTCACGGATATTGAGACTGCTTAACCCTTTTGCCACATAGAGTAAGAAGTGAACAAGGATGATGATGAATATGGTTGTTTGGATGATGAAAGATAATTGTTTCCCACCATGTATGCTATTGGATAGATGCTCACCTAGAATGGTTAATTGAACTAGAATTTGGAAGCTAAAATCTGAAAGTAAGGATCTACTCTTTAATGCTTTACGGCAAAACAAACCCCTCAAGCCAAAAGCCTTGCATGTCTAGATTAAGGGCTAAGTATACCCTTAGTCGGGTAAGCCTTGCTGAGTATTAGTATACTCAGCCTTGCTTGTGGCTCAACTTTGTTTTCAGGTGATACGTTTGAAGATCAGGTAGCTAGCTTGACTTGGCCGTGTACCTTTACCCCCTGGTTGGTCGGTGGAATGGGATACGACTACCGGCTAACGATGGCAATGCCAAGTGATGTCATGTACGGGCTTCATCATGACATCTTGTATCATCGTTTAGAACTCGCTTTATTTCCGCTGCAGTTGAACTCTGAACTATTTTCAATTTGATTCTCAAGTACCTTTTTAAGATTTCAAACTCGGTTTGTAATATTTTAAGTTAAGACTCTGTGATGTAAGAATTTGTGAAATGTTGTACTCTCGGGACTCACCTTCGTGTGGGTTGCATGTAAGCTTTGAGTTCGATCGACGCTCAGGTGGTTTTATCGGGACTTTACCCGACAGCACTGCCGGATTACTCCGTTTGAAGTGCGTGTTAGCCGGGATTACCTTTAGGGTGATGGTTAGCGCACTTGAGCCGGATTAATTAGGGCGGTACTGCCACAGCTGGTATCAGAGCCGAACAAAGCGCACACCCGAGAGTACGACAAGATTTCAAAAGTTTTTCCTTAAAACTTAGCCACACAATCGCATTCGGAAAATACGTTGTTTCGCTAAGGATCGTGCATAGTACGTAAAGCCCTAGGGAAAATTATGGGAGTTACTAGGTGGCTATCTAACTTATGGTTTATTTATGACTGACTTCCAGCACGTTTCTTTCTGTACTTTAAATTCAGTACTTACATTATGTAACGACGCACCTACGCTAAGGTAAGACGGTAAGGATCCTCAGTCAGCTGAGGGAGTCTGACCTTCCCGTCGGTGATGCGAGCCGAACGCTGCCCTCAAGCAGTGGCTTACTTGAGGTGCTGCCAATATACCATCTATTAGTTGGCTATATTGGGAGTAAAGTCTACTCAGTCAACTGAGAGAGTTTGACCTTCCCGTCGGTGATGCGAACCGAACGCTGCGCTCAAGCAGTGGCCTACTTGAGCTGCTGCCAATATACCGACCATCGGTCGATTATATTGGGGGTAAAAGAAAACGTGAATACGTCACCTCAGTAGCGTATGAGCGCTGTCCATGCAGTGTTGGACGCATGGATGCCGCTTCTATAGTGAGCGGTAATGTATGGGGACGCTTTCATGTGTGCTGGCATGAAAGGTTCGATGAATATATATCTATCAATTTTCTGCAGGTACACTAACCACGATTACGTAAGTTAAGAACGGTTAGAACTCGGCTAGAAATATATATATAGGGAGAGACGTAAAATTGTGCCATGCCACCGGTGCTAACCCCGTAAGTCCAAAGCTATTTGGCAATTGTTTTCCTTGTGAGGATGAATAGGACCTGCATGCATCCTGATCATAAACAAAAAGCCAATAGAAATGGATGTGGATTAGTTGGGAATATTAAGGTTTGCATCTCAGCACGATTCTTTTCTCTCGATCGAGGTCTATCTAGAAATCTGTCTTTTCTACCGTATCTAGAGAGATGCGACTTATTAGATATATCAAGGACCGTATATGCAGAAGTGCACGAGGAGAAATTTACTCCAAAACTTGTCTACTACCTGTTGTTAAAATTTGAGAAATTTTGGACATCAACTCCTTGAGTTATGGCTACTTTAGTGCACTGTTCATAATCTGTTCACCTATCTCCCCATATCACACACCATATCATTACTTCAGATGACCGACCCCGTCTAAGGAAAAATTTGCACATTGCAGATGGATCCAGGGATACACGATACCCCTGAAGGCTTAGGAAGTGCTAGTGGTAGTGAACAGCCCACACCGCCACTGCCACCGTGCAACCTGGCTGAATTCATGGATGTCAGACTGTTCTGCTTCGACAGCTTGTCCAGGGACAGGTAGCGATTGGTCAATTCCTGCTGCAACAACACTTTCAACCGGAGGAGCACAATGTCCACCAACCTCAGGTTGTAGGCTATCGAGAGCTCAATGAGGAGATAACGGAGACAAAGGATGTTGTCTCCGACTCTCTAATGCCACCATCACGACTTCCGATGAAGCTTAAGGATCACCAACTAACGTGTCGGACTCTCAAGCATGGCCCAAGTGACATAGACTTGGCTGGATGGGAAATTACATGCACAAAATTCGTTCCACGTGGTAGACGGCGGACTAGCAACACTATTAACACCAACACCGTCCTAAGAGCAAGAACTCACTCGCCTGTCCGGGAAACGATGGACCTTGCCAGGTGCACTACGCCCAAGAAAGGTTCAGTAGGTGTGCCTGCCAGTACATCCTTAGTTAACAAACCGCCTGGTGGTTCAAGAAAGATGAAATGTTGCTTCAATTGTGGGAATCCTAACCACTTTGCTCGAGACTGCTCCCAGCCTAGACGACCAAAACAGGGTCAAGATTCTATACAGAGCAACAAGAATAAGAACGTGAGACGGACTATTATGCAACGAAGGGTCAAAGTCACCACACTTGCTGATCTTCCTGAAGGTACACCAGAAAGGAAGGGTACGTTCTCCTATCCAACCCACCTAGCTCCTTAGTTAGTATTTCGAAGATGAGTAAAGGTGCCTCCCTCGGATGAGTTACAGGAAATCTCAGTTGCTCTTCTTGCTCATATAAGTCTGCTAAAAACTAAAAATGGTGCATACAAATACGAGAATATCATGAAGGATCATTACATGCATGGTTGTGGCATTGCCATTGCCAAATCACCTGCATTTTTGGGGCTCTGTCTCCATTAACATCATATGCATCTCGGAAGGACTTCTGATTATCACCTGGCTCTATTTTCCTTCCTGGCCATGCACATTATTGGGTTGCTATATTTTCATCTTGTCGTGGTGTTTGTCACTGACATATGGTGCCGCGACGGAACCTAGGGCCTCGTATGCGCTACAGCCATACGCTTGTGTCACTAGGTGCGCGCTGGTATCATAGTCCGCGATAGCAACTCCGCGACATACTATTTTTCGCAACCTGCATAATGGGTTGACTTGGGTTCTAATTCGGGTCAAAATAAAAATAATAAGGAGCACCTGCATGACTCCCACGGTTGCTAACATGCATTCCAACACGTGCACCATCAGTCATGCATCATGACCGGCACATCATAACCAATGCAACACGCCATGTGCATAATTTCATAAATGCATCGGTCATCGCATCCATGCATTGTATCATCGATCTCCTGGCATGTTGGCATTTCCATAATACATTATTTTTCTCAAAATAAATATCAACTCCATTAAAATAAAAGCAACTTTGAGCAAGAATGTCTTGAGAAAACCTTGCTTATGCCACATAATAAGATCTCGGGTTAAAAATGCCTCAAGTAGTAGTAGAGTTGATCTTGTTGTTTTCCATGCTACGCATGTGCCAGTGCAACTATTCAATTATGTACATATAAGATCCACATGAGTCACCATACCGAAGACGAAGCCACGTGTGACACTGGAAGTTACCTAAACCAAAATTTTTTTTGTGTTTCCCCAATCTCACTCCAAGGCACATGCACGTTCCCCTCTAATTTTACTCACCCGAATCTCGGGACGAGATTCTTTTTAAGGGGGTAGGCTGTAACACTCCGGGTGTTTAAAACACTAAACATAAAATACTAAACATAACATCATGCATAATCGTCAAGATTAAATTAAATAATGCATTTCTGGTATGTTTACAAATGCATGTGTATGTATGGGTATCTAGGTGTATGGGTGCAAGATATGTGTAGAATAGAGTGCTCATGTATTTTTCACCCTCACCATGAAATGACAAATAGAATGCAATGATATACACCCTAGGTGATGTTTAAAATTTTTGCAAGAAAAATCAAATTCAAATTTTAAAGTGGTCACATGAAATGATGAAATAATTCAAATCTTTATCAACATGCTTTAAAAATAATTTTCAAACCGTTGCTTAAATAAACTTTTGCCTAAAACCAAAGATGTAAAGTTTTATATGACAAACAACCTTTATGTTCAAAGTTTTTCAAGTTAGCACACAAAATTTGGAAGAAAAATTCGAAAAACAATGTGTATAGGGTAATTTCTTTTGCATTTCAATTTGAATTTGTAACTTTCAAACAAAATCTCAAATGGGAAAATGCCTGAAACAAAAGTTGTATATTTCGACATTTTGAACAACTTTCGTATTCAAAGTTTTTAGTGTTTCAATTGAAAATTTTGTGAGAATTTAAAGTCAACTCTCTTACTTCTCTCTCTTCTCTCTCCCTCTCTCTTCTTTCACTCCGGGCACTCGAGAGCAGAGCAGGGCAGCCGTGCTGCCGCCCGCCGCTGCTGCTCCGCTGCCGCATTGCTGCTGCCCTGCTGAGCTCCATCCCCCCCCACTCGAGCACTGGGCACGCTGCGCCGCGCCATCACCCCCACTCGAGCGCGCACGCCGCCCTCGTGGACTTCCCGCTGCACCGCGCACGCCACGCTCGGCGACAGCCGCGTCCGGCCAAGCGCCGCGGCCGCTGCCCGCGCTGCCCGAGCTGCCCGACCTCCCTACCCGCGCCCGTCCCCTCCTCCTTCACCATGCTCGCCCCTAAAAGCCGAGGCAAGCCCCTGCTCGCGCGCCCAGAAGCCGGAACGCGCACGCCGTCGCCGGTGCCCACCATTGCCGTCGCCTCTCCCCTTAGCAACGCGGAGCCCCCTCCTCCACCCTTCCTCGCGCCCAAACGACCCCGTACTTAGCTTCCTTGGCCTCCACCGGTGCTCCCCGAACCGCTTGCCACCGCCCAGAGCCACCAGACCACTGCCGCCGCGGCACCCCATGGCCGCCGCCCAAGCTCCACCGCGGAGCTCTCCCTTCCGGCCCTCCTCCACCCGAGCAAGCCCCCTAGCTAGCTTCTCCATGGCTTGGTGAAGCTCTCAGACCACCCCACTGCCGTTTCCCCTCGCCGGAGCGCCGCCGCCGCGGCCTGCCGTCGCCGCCGCCCACTGCTCCCGCGGGGAGCACCCCTCCGGCCATCCCCAACCTCGTTTGAGCCCACAAACGGGTAGAGCTCGGTCTCCTCTAGCTCCTCCCCAACTTTCCCCTCGCCGCCGGGGCCGAACCTCGCCGGAAAACGGCCGCCCGACCCTCCCCTGTTCTGTTCCCTCCGCCAGGGACCTCTAGTGAGAAGAAACAAACTTCCAGGGGCCTAAATGCAAGAGTTCGTTTCCTTTTTCTTTTGTTTTTAAAAAACAGCAAACTTGTAAATTCCATATAAAATCGTAGAAAAATCAGAAAAAATCAAACTAAAATGTTTTGGAATCCTTAGATCAAAACCTACAACTTTTGTTACAGTCACATGTTCATATTATGCTTCTATTTTAATCTAGGATAAAGATTAGATTAAATAGCACACAAATGTATCTCCTGTTGTAGTCATGAACTAAGGCTAGTTTTTGGACAGTGTACTATACCCTAGATGAGTAGCTTACTGTAAAAATTTGATGACATTTTGACAAATCTAGATATATGTTTCATTAGATCTTGGTTTATGCCTATGTTAAATAGAATTAAATACACAGGGTTCTATTTTAGTTTTCCTGAGCTGAAATTTTTATATAAGCCTTACTTTAGTTTCTAGATGCTACATAAAAATTTTGGGAATTTTTAGTAATGTATAACTAGTCCTTTTGATTTATTCATGAATAAATTTTGTAAATCAAAAACCCTAGTTTACTTCATTAGAAAAATCTCATATTTTTACGAGAGCTTCTATTAGAGTACTAAATCCTTCTGGTAAAGTTTGAGCCTCTATAAATTAGTGTGACAGCCTATGGAAATTAGATTTGATCCATACAGCTATATGTTTCTCTATTTTTCATGCTCTTTTTACTGCTCCATAAAATCTGAAAAATTAACAGTAGACGCCACGTAAGAGTAGGAAGCCTCAGTAAAAATTATAGCATCTTTACTTGTGTGGTTTGTTCTGTATAAATGAATCTTGCTCCTAGTAGTAGCTGTTTAATGTCTTTTTAATAATTAATATGCTCAATGGAATTAGCTAAAAATTTCACAGTAGGCATGTTACTCAGATTTGTACCTTGCATAAAAATTTCAGTACCAGAAAGTATATGTAACCCTAGTTATGGCGTTACAGGTTAGTATAGTGTTAATTAAGAAAAATACCATTTCTTCATGTCAAGAAAACGAAAGACAACAAACTCCTGAATAAAATCATGTTAGATAGTACTCTATAAACGATTGCCCAATAAAGAGAACATAATCTCCAACTTAACTGGAGTTGTGTTGATTTACAACTTTATAGTGAATTAAATCATGAATTGAGATTATCACGTAAACTCAAGCATATGCATCTCGTGTAGATTCGACTACTCTCGCCGACGGTACGTACGAGCTGGTGCCGGAGTCCGAGAGTGAGCAGAGTGAAGCCCAAGCTAATCTAACTGAAGCCGCCGAAGACCCGAACCAAAGTTCGGAAGAGCCCAAGGCTAACTTTGCTTAGCAAGGCAAGCCCCGGAGCATGTCCTATCTACTGTAGATTTATGCAACTACTTATATTTCTATATACTTGTGCATTTACATTTACAAGAGTTGATTGAAACCTTAGTTGCATGATCCTAGGTACCTATGCTTGAACACTAGATGGTTTAGGTCGCTAGTTGGCTAGGCTAATGGTTCGGTAGAAGTCGAGTGATTTCCTGTCACTCGCGAGAATTATAGGAATTGAATGTCCACTACATACTGCAACTATAAGGCTCACGGGCGGGGTTGTGGTACTTGAGGTACCCCGTCTGTTTAGTGAAAAATGGATAAGGCCGCAGTGTGTGGTAGTGGTGGTTAAGCTTTTGAACGTACTAACCACATGCCGAGAATATGGTAATCGGTAAGCTTAAGTACTGGATTGAACCGAGGCCGGAACATACTCCCCACCGTCTTGAACTTGTTCACATCTAGCTAATGGCGAGTACAGAGTCGTCGTGCTGCTGTACTTGAGGGCGGTGGGCCTGTTCCGTGAATCGGGAATTGAAGGGAACTGTTGTGTGGGTGACTCTGTTCCCATGCGTGTGTTTAGGTCTGCCTGGCCAGGTTAACAAACTCGATTCGAATCGTCCGTCTCTCACGGATATTGAGACTGCTTAATCCTTTTGCCACATAGAGTAAGAAGTGAACAAGGATGATGATGAATATGGTTGTTTGGATGATGAAAGATAATTGTTTCCCACCATGTATGCTATTGGATAGATGCTCACCTAGAATGGTTAATTGAACTAGAATTTGGAAGCTAAAATCTGAAAGTAAGGATCTACTCTTTAATGCTTTACGGCAAAACAAACCCCTCAAGCCAAAAGCCTTGCATGTCTAGATTAAGGGCTAAGTATACCCTTAGTCGGGTAAGCCTTGCTGAGTATTAGTATACTCAGCCTTGCTTGTGGCTCAACTTTGTTTTCAGGTGATACGTTTGAAGATCAGGTAGCTAGCTTGACTTGGCCGTGTACCTTTACCCCCTGGTTGGTCGGTGGAATGGGATACGACTACCGGCTAACGATGGCAATGCCAAGTGATGTCATGTACGGGCTTCATCATGACATCTTGTATCGTCGTTTAGAACTCGCTTTATTTCCGCTGCAGTTGAACTCTGAACTATTTTCAATTTGATTCTCAAGTACCTTTTTAAGATTTCAAACTTGGTTTGTAATATTTTAAGTTAAGACTCTGTGATGTAAGAATTTGTGAAATGTTGTACTCTCGGGACTCACCTTCGTGTGGGTTGCATGTAAGCTTTGAGTTCGATCGACGCTCAG
>NC_053151.1:1675000-1692500 GCF_016808335.1 Panicum virgatum
AATTAGATTAAATGCAAGCTAAGCAAATTAAATCCTTAGAAGAATTAAATAAACCAATTAAATTTATTATTAAACATTGAAATTTAACTTAGGGTGTTACAAATCCTACCCCCTTACAGGAATCTCGTCCCGAGATTCTGAGCTGGCTAGCAAAGAGATCCGGGTATGTCTCCATCAACTCTTCTTCCTTCTTCTGGCAAGTCCTACGGAAGGACATCCGGAAAGTCAGGCACCACGCGAATACCATCCGTGGGTCTAGCCTCCATCTGATGAAGAAAACCAAAAGGCTCTGTAGCACTGACTGTCGTCTCTTGGCCATCAGATGCTGACAAGTGAACTGTCTGCTGAGCACAATCAATACGGACTCCCCATCTGGTAAGGGTCTCCATGCCCAAAATCACATCTATCTCCGAGGAATCAATGACGGTTAAACCAGTGCGGAATTCTGCCCCCTTTATGACAATACTAACTCTGGAGCAGATAGAACATGTATGTATCTGGCCCCCAGGTGAGGTAACTACCATAGCTAACTTCAGACACGAAACTGGAATACGATGCTGCTCGGCAAATGACTTGGAAATGAAAGAATGAGTAGCACCGGTATCGAAAAGCACCGTAGCTGGATAAGAGTTGACCATGAATGTACCAATAATCACATTAGGAGCCTCGGCCGCTGACTCGACCGTCACGTGGTTCACCTTCCCCTGTCGTGGCGCCCTGGGTTGGGCTGGGCGCCCCTGCTGTCCTGCCTGCCGTGGAGCCTGAGGTGCTGGACAACTTTTAGCATAATGACCTTTCTGCCCGCATTTGTAGCACATGCGGTGGCGGTGAATGGCGCTACTTCGTTGACCTCCCTGTGAACTTATCTTCACATCTTGCATTATTTCTGCTGCTTGCTCTTTGGACTCCTTGCGACCGCGTGGCTGGATCACATTCATAGTGATAGTCAACCCATCAACATAATCATAGAGTGCTTGGTTCCTGACCTGTGTATCTCTAGAGCACTCAGGATCATTTCTCTTCTGGATAGTCTGTAGCTCATCGACCGATGGACCGTCGAGGAAAAGGGAATCCTCTGTCAGCTGCTCTTGATGAGACCTCTTTCTCTTCGTACCGGAGAACAACCTCTGGTTCCTCCTAATTGTAGCTTCATCTTCAGTCGCACGAGCTTGACGACAAGAAATGCCATAGAATTGACAACACGGGCAAGCTTTCTCACCATCACCCATTGCACTGACTCCAAGGTCTTTTTGTTCTGCCGACATCTGAGCTGGGATAAAAGGAAAATACATATTGGTAAGGTCAAGGAAGAGAGAAAACTCCATTATTTAAGGCTCTATCCCATTTAGACAACACTGCACAGGCATTACTGCTGATAACTCCAGATAAATGTCACATAAATCTGGGAAAAAGGAACTAGAGCATAACTCTTCTGTTTCATCTGAGAGATTTTCAACTTCTCTTGTACTAAATATAGGCCGGGGTGTCACATCCCTACCCCCTTACAGAAACCGACGTCCCCGTCGGTGACGTCCTTGCCAGTGAATCCCTGGATATCATACCCTCTTCGTATTATCCTTCTTCTCAACAAACAAGACCGGGGAAACTCAAGGCATGATAAGGTAGAGAGGTTAGAGTGGATTGTTTTACCCCCCAACGATCTAACTCATTTATTAATTAGTTAACTTTAACATCAGAGTGATTTTCTTTAAACAAATTTAAACTGCTAAGCTATGCAATCATTCAAAAATCCAAATCAAACATGTAGCATAATAACAAGCAGACAATTTTCACAACTTAGCCGAGTTTAGCAATAGACTCGACTAACACAACGCGTCGCAGAACGTGCTATCGTGTTATTATAAAAAGGTCACCTAGCTAACTCATGGTGGTCAGATGACTGATTCAGGCCAAAATCTACGAAAACTATTCTTCAGAGAGAGAAATCAAGGCAAGAAGGGTAAAAGTCATAGAAGTCAAGGGGTATAATAGTAAAATAGTTTCAGCAGTCAAGGATTGGTGAGAAGAAGTCCTAAAACTCGACCAGTTCTATCTAGGCTTCGTCCTACAGTCGATATGGCTCTGATACCACTCTGTAACACCCGGTTTATAAAAGAACATAAACCGAGCAATCATATACGTGCCAGGATCAAGTCACACGTATATACAACAGAATGAACAGTATATCATAGCACATATCACGTAAAAAGACATAATAAAGCGAATACGAATGTTATTTATTACAATAATGACAAAATGTCTGATACAGCGGAAGCGAAGTACAAAATACGATAAAAGCTCTCCGAAGCTGAAGCAGGGCGCCACAGGGACGTCGACTGGGAGACGAACACCTAGAAGTCCTCGTAGTCCTGGTAGCGCTGGACGAACTCCCTCGTGTCGGCAGGAACTGAGCAGCAGTAGCACAGCCAAGAGGAAAAAGTAGAGAAGAGGCAAGGGTGAGTACACAACTTGTACTCAACAAGTATAACACAAACTATGAGGCTCTAGGCTGGCAGACTCAACTGCATTAGCTTTTAATCTTGGCAAAATTTTATTAAAGCTATTTACTACGAGTTGATGAATTACCATTAACCCAGTTACATAGTAATTAATCAAGTTTAAACATGTTACTACTGAGAACCAAACTGAAACCAAGCCACCAAGGTAAACCCCGAGAAGCACCTCCCTCGTCGGAAGGAGATAACTCCACTAATCAAAAGGAGGATCTGGGCCGCTCATAACCGTGAGCACGGCTAGTATACCAGTTTTACACTCTGCAGAGGTTGCACATCTTTACCCACAAGTCGTGAGCTATGCCAGTTGTTCATCACACTTCCTTAGGTGAGATGACTAGCGACTCACCACGAGGCCTTTAAAAAGAATCTCGTTGGTAAGGCGTAACCGCGAGAGTTAGGTCGGCGACGATGGGGCCCACCTCCGGGGGTACAAGCACGTAGCACAAACCAAGCCGGAGGAGCAGGGACCATTGAAGCTTGCTACTCTTGCCCCGCAGGTAAGTTACTCCAAACCAAAAAGATCTAATTATTACGCCAAGTCTATCCCATTCTAGCCTTGTGGTAGCGCTGTTGTCCCAGGTTGTCGCTCTATGAACCGGTCCTTATGGAGAGTGGCCAACCAAGCACTAAGCACCGTGCTGGCCCCCTAAACCATGTTTCTACAAAAACCATCTTTTAACGAGACGTGAGGCACTTATCCACACAGAGGGCCACTCTCAGAATTAAGTTCAAGTAAACCATTAATCAAATTAATTAAAAAGGACCAAAGTGTGTTATAGCGCAGCAACCTAGCACAACTAACCAAAATGCAACCCAAAGGATATATATAAAGGATATAAAGTGGCTAGGAAAGTCCTTAAAGGCATACAGTATTAAAATGCAGTATGGAAATGTATTTAAAAGTGATGGGCTGTTCATGTTATACTTGCCTTCCTCGTACTGCTCTGGCTGCTGCTCAAACTGCTCCGAAGACGGCTGCTCCGGGTACTGGTACTGGGGCTCCTCAGATGGATCAACGTCTACTCACGAACACATGGCCAAAACAATGCATAACAATAAGCATACAAGCAAACACTAACAAAAGCTAAAGAACAGTACATCAATACATAAAACAGCAAGAAAAACTAAGCTAAAACTATTCTACGCGTTACAACGATCGCGTGGATATAAAGAACGCTAAAAACGGAGCTAAAACGCATAAACTAGGCCTAAAACAAAGTTCAGGGGCTTATTTGTAAGAAAACTGGAGTTCCAGGGGCTTTTCTACAAAAACCAGGGACTGAAACGTAATTAAACTAAAGATCTAGGGTCCAACGTGCAAAAACTACAACTCTGGACCGCGGGTTCTAATAGGGAAAAGCTCAGGGTCCTATTCGTTAAAAACCGGACCTAATTGGAAATGTTTTTTGAACTATACTGGATGGCGGGTTAAATTGAAGAAAGTTGGAGGGCTCTTTAGCAAAAAGGCCAGCGAACCGGTATCTTCGCATGTGGAACGTCAGATCTTGATCTAATGGCTCGAAGCGGCTTGGTTCTAGATCTAATCTAGACCGTTGGGCTCAGATCGGAGGGTTCAGGGCGCTTGGGCTCGCGGGTGGCGGCGGAGCTCGCCGGAGGCGACGCTCCCGCGGCGGCGCTCTGCTGCAGAGTCGCCGGAGATGGCGGTCCTAGCGTTCCAGGGCTCGAAATCGAGCGGGCTTGGTTCGGGGAGGATCTACGCATCATGCGTGATCCACCCGTGGCCTTTACTGGGCTCGGGGAGGGGGTTCGTGGCGGCGCGTGCTGCGAGTGGTGGCCCAGCGCGGCGGGGCTCACCGGCGTGTGGCGCTCGGACCGTTGCAGAGGCCTATAGGCTATAGAGGCTAGCGCAGAAGGGAGCTAGGGTCAGTGCGTGTCTCACCGAGGTTCGAATCGGGCGTGGAGGTCGTGCAGGGAGTTCGGCGGCGAAGGTCGGCGGCGGCGGGGAACGGAGCTTGCGGTCCGGGTCATGGCGTGCTCCTCCGGTCTCCGGATCTCCACTGGCGGTCTCGTGGGGTTCCTGCAAGCGCGTGCAGGGGGTCAGGAAGGCTTGGGGATGACTGACGGCGAGCAATCGCGGCGGCGGGTCGACTTACCCGCGGCGGAAACCCGGGAGAAATTCCCGTGCGTGCGGCCTCAGGGTTGCGAGTAAAGGCTCGGTGGGCTTTGGGGCGTCGAGGTAGAGCCACGGCGTCGACTTGCGGTGGAGAAAGGGCGGCGGAACAGCGGGGCTACGGCGGCGCAGGGGCGAAATAGAGGCGGAGCAGGGCGGGTGGAGCGCTAGGGTTTTCGGCGGCTTCGGTGTGGAGTGATGGAGGTGCAGGGAGGGTCGCGGGGCTAATTAAAGGCCCGGGGATCTTGGGGAGGTGTGCCCAGGAGAAATCCCGACGGAGATAGCAGATAGTTGTTGCAGCGCGGCCATTGCGCGGCCGGGGAAGATGGACCTGGCGAGCGGGCCCGGGCTGGCAGTGGTAGAAGGCGCGCGCGGGGAGTGGGCGTGGGCGCTGGCAGGTGGGACCGGCGGGTCGGGGCGGCGATGTAACACCCTAATTTAAATTTCAGTATTTATTAATAAATTAATTGGCTTTAGTTAAATTTTCTAAGATTATTGTGTTTAGTTGGCATTTAATCTAATTTTTGCTCCTTAATAAATTAAAATTTATCATAGGTTTAAATTTTTGTTGCATTCATGCTGGTGCATAATTTTATTTGAGTGTGGTTTGAATTCAAATTCAAATTTGAATTCGAACTTTATTTGAATTAGATTTAGAGAGGAGAAGAGTAGGAAAATAGAAAACCAAACCCGGCCCAGGAAACCCAGCCAACCCCAGATCCCGGCCCAAAGCAAACCCAGGCCCAGTTTGTTTCCCCGCTTGGGCCCGCTTCCACTCGCACCACACGGCCCAGCTCCCTTTCCTCCCCAGCCCGCTCGCCTCCCGCTTGGCCCGGCTCCGCACGGGCCACACTGCGGCCTGCCTCCGCCCGCTCCCCGCGCGGCCCAGCGCCCCGCCCTCTCACCCGCACCGCCTGACCGCCTGGGCCCGCACGTCAGCGCGCCCCCGCGTCACCCCGCTCGCCAGCGCCCGGCCCGCATCGCGCGCTCCTCGCCCGCTGACCGGTGGACCCACCCCGTCATCCCCCTCCTCTGCCCCGTCGCGCAACGCACCGCCGCGATCCCCTCCGGGGATTTCGCCGCGACAGTCACGGGCGCGCACGCCCAGACTCTTCCCCGCCGCCCTATAAGTCAACCCCGGGCCCTCCTCCTTTCCCTCCATCCACCAGCGCGCCGCATCACCCTAGCTGCCACCTTGCCTCTGCTCGGAGCGAGCGCCGCCGCGACCTCCAAGCCGGTGATCCCCTGCGCCGCCCCAATTCATCATCTCCGGTGACTTCTGGACCTCTCTGACCCTTCACCGGCTTCGCAGAGCGACCCCGAGGATCCCCGTGGAGTCCGGAGGGCCGGGACACCGCCGCATCGACCACGCCAACGAACGCCGCCCGCCTCCACCGCCGGTCCCCGTCGCCGGCCACCCTACGCCGCTCCCTCGCCCGATCCAGGCCCACGGTGAGCACCACCCGGGCCCCCTGCTCCCTTTGCGTAGGTTTTTCCGCCCTTAGCGCGCCCTAGGCGTCCGTCCGCCGCAGGCCCGCTCTTGCGCCGCCGCGCAGTCCCGCTCCTCGCCGTGGCGAGCCCCGCCAGAGCACAGCACCGCCACCCTTCGTGCTCCAGTGATTTACGCGTGTCACGCTCATCCTTTTGCACCAGACCGCAACCCAAATGGCCCACTGGAGCGCCAGAACGGCCGGCTCCGGCGAGCTCGCCGCCGCGGAGCTCTGCTCCGGCGGCTGAGCGCCGCCGCCCAGCGCTCCTTTGCCCTGAACCGCCCGATCCGAATTTGACGCGTGAGATTAGATCCAGATCGGGATAGGTCCGGATCGTTGGATCTAGATCCGGCGGTCCATATGCGAACATACCGCTTCAGCCAGGCTCTTTTGCATAAGAGACCCTGGAGTTTTCTTTAATAAACCCGCCGTCCCTGGTAGTTCAAAAACAATTAGATTTAGGTCCGGTTTTTAGCACTTAAGCCCCTGAGCTTTCCCAAATTAGCACCCGCAGTCCAGGCCTTGTGTTTTTGCACGTCAGCCCTTAGATCTAATGTTTATTTACATTCTAGCCCTCGGTTTTAGCAGAAAAGCCCCTGAAATCCTGTTTTTCTTACAAATAAGCCCCTGAACCTTGTTTTTGGCCTAGTTTATGCGTTTTAGCTCCGTTTTTAGCGTTCTTTATGTCCACGCGATCGTTGTAACGCGTAGAATAGTTTTAGAGTAGTTTAGTGTGCTGTTTTTATGTATTGATGTACTGTTTCTTAGTTTTTTGTTAATGTTTGCTCGTATGCTTATTTTCGTGCATTGTTTTGGCCATGTGTTCGTGAGTAGACGCTGAGCTACCTGAGGAGCCCCAGTACCAGTACCCGGAGCAGCCATCTTCCGAGCACTTTGAGCAGCAGCCAGAGCAGTACGAGGAAGGCAAGTATAACATGAACAACCTATCACCTTTAATTACAATTTCATACTGCATTTTAATACTGTATGCCTTTAAGGACTGTCCTAGCCACTTTATATCCTTTATATATACCTTTGGGTTGCATTTTGGTTAGTTGTGCTAGGTTGCTGCGCTACAACACACTCTGGTCCTTTTTAATTAATTTGATTAATGGTTTACTTGAACTTAATTCTGAGAGTGGCCCTCTGTGTGGATGAGTGGCTCACGTCTCGTTAAAAAATGGTTTTTGTAGAAACATGGTTTAGGGGGCCAGCACGGTGCTTAGTGCTTGGTTGGCCACTCTCCATAAGGACCGGTTCATAGAGCGACAACCTGGGACAACAGCGCTACCACAAGGCTAGAATGGGATAGACTTGGCGTAATAATTAGATCTTTTTGGTTTGGAGTAACTTACCTGCGGGGCAAGAGTAGTAAGCTTCAATGGTCCCTGCTCCTCCGGCTTGGTCTGTGCTTGGATTGCGCTCCTGTGCTTGTACCCCCGGAGGTGGGCCCCATCGTCGCCGACCTAACTCTCGCGGTTACGCCTTACCAACGAGATTCTTTTTAAAGGCCTCGTAGTGAGTCGCTGGCCATCTCACCTAAGGAAGTGTGATGAACAACTGGCGTAGCTCACGACTTGTGGGTAAAGATGTGCAACCTCTGCAGAGTGTAAAACTGGTATACTAGCCGTGCTCACGGTTATGAGCGGCCCAGATCCTCCTTTTGATTAGTGAAGTTATCTCCTTCCGACGAGGGAGGTGCTTCTCGGGGTTTACCTTGGTGGCTTGGTCTTGGTTTGGTTCTCAGTAGTAGTATAATTAATTCTGATTAATTACTATGTAACTGGGTTAATGGTAATTCATCAACTCGTAGTAAATAGCTTTAATAAAATTTTGCCAACACTTAAAAGCTAATGCAGTTGAGTCAGCCAACCTTAGAGCCTCATAGTTTGTGTTATACTTGTTGAGTACAAGTTGTGTACTCACTCTTGCCTCTTCTCTACTTTTTCCTCTTGGTTACGCTACTGCTGCTCAGTTCCTGCCGACACGAGGGAGTTCGTCCAGCGCTACCAGGACTACGAGGACTTCTAGGTGCTTCGTCTCCCAGTCGACGTCCCTGTGGCGCCCTGCTTCAGCTTCGGAGAGCTTTATCGTATTTTGTACTTCGCTTCCGCTGTATCAGACATTTTTGTCATTATTGTAATAAATAACATTCGTATTCGCTTTATTATATCTTTTTACGTGATATGTGCTATGATATACTGTTCATTCTGTTGTATATACGTGTGACTTGATCTTGGCACGTATATGATTGCTCGGTTTATGTTCTTTTATAAATCGGGTGTTACAGAGTGGTATCAGAGCCATATCGACTGTAGGACGAAGCCTAGATAGAACTGGTCGAGTTTTAGGACTTCTTCTCACCAATCCTTGACTGCTGAAATTATTTTACTATTATACCCCTTGACTTCTTTGACTTTTTACCCGTCTTGCCTTGATTTCTCTCTCTGAAGAATAGTTTTCGTAGAATTTGGCCTGAATCAGTCATCTGACCACCATGAGTTAGCTAGGTGACCTTTTTATAATAACACGATAGCACGTTCTGCGACACGTTGTGTTAGTCGAGTCTATTGCTAAACTCGGCTAAGTTGTGAAAATTGTCTGCTTGTTATTATGCTACATGTTTGATTTGGATTTTTGAATGATTGCATAGCTTAGTAGCTTAAATTTGTTTAAAGAAAATCACTCTGATGTTAAAGTTAACTAATTAATAAAATGAGTTAGATCGTTGGGGGTAAAACAGTCAACTCTATCCTGTCTACTTTATCATGGCTGAGTCTTTTTCCGCAAAGAGCTATCATATCCATCTGAATTTATTCCTGCAATGTCCTTACTCGTGAAATCTTTTGTTCAAATCAGATGGTGAACACCAGGAGCACCGGTTCAGGTTCTGGCCAGCAGCAGGGTCAGAACAACCAGGGTGCCGGGATCCCGATGCCTCCGCCTTTGACTCTGGAGCAGTACTTCCAGCTCCAGATGCAGATGATGGCTACCCTAAACAACACCGTTCAGGCTCTTCAGCACGCTCACACTCAGCCTCCGCCTCCTCCACCGCCGCAGCCTCGCGATAGGCGTGCTGAGTTCCTGAAGGGTCACCCGCCGACGTTCTCTCACACGTCCGACCCTCTTCAGGCCGACGACTGGCTCCGTGCAGTGGAGCGTCAGCTGGACATCGCCCAGTGCGATGACCGTGAGCGCGTCTTGTACACAGCAGGACAGCTGCGAGGGGCAGCTTTGGACTGGTGGGAGTCCCACCTAGTTCACGACCGCGAGGCTCTCACCTGGCTCCAGTTCAGAGAGCGTTTCCGTAGCCACAACGTCCCCGCGGGCGTTATGAAGATGAAGCAGAAGGAGTTCCTTGCACTGAAGCAGGTAATCTTAAATATAATCATTCAGTGATTTCTTTTGAGCTAATGCCCCTTGTTCTATCCTTATGAATCTTGAGTTAATCTTCTGATATCTATCTGTCTTTGTGAATTCAGGGGACTATGTCGGTCACGGAGTATCGTGATCGCTTTCTTCAGCTGGCTCGCTACGCCCCTGCCGAGGTTGCGGATGACCGCAAGAAGCAGGAGCACTTCATGGAGGGTCTTGAGGACTACCTCCAGTACGCGCTGCTCAACCTCCGCTTCGACGACTTCAACCATCTGGTTGACAGTGCGCTCAACACGGAGCGCAAGCACTTGGAGATGGAGGACAAGAAGAGGAAGGTTGTCCCCGTTGCTTCCGGCAGCAACACTCGTCCACGACTCCAGCAGCCTCAGCCGTACCAGCCTCAGTACCGGCCTCCTCAGCAGTACCAGCAGAGGCCACCGCAGCAGTACCCGCCTCGACAGCAGCAGGCAGGTCAGGGCCCGAGGTTACCGGCACCTCCGGCTCGTGCTCCACCGGCTCCACCGGCACCGCAGGCTCCACGTCCGGCAGCTCCTACCGGACAGCAGGCTCAGGGACCTCCTCGCACCTACTTTCACTGCGGCCAGCCGGGGCACTACGCCAACGCTTGCCCCTGGAAGGCGCAGGCGGGACAGCAGGGGCGCCCAGCTCAGCCCAGGGCGCCAGCACAGGGCAGGGTGAACCACGTGACGGCCGAGTCAGCGGCCGAGGCTCCCAACGTGGTTATTGGTACGTTTATGGTTAATTCATATCCAGCTACAGTGCTTTTTGATACTGGTGCTACTCATTCCTTCATTACTCAGTCTTTTGTCGAGCATCATGGTATTCATACTAGCACATTAAAGAGGTGCCTGTTAGTATCTTCACCGGGAGGACAGTTGAGGTCTCACACTTACTGCCCGAGAGTCAGTGTTTCTTTGAGGGGAGTAGAGTTCTGTACTGATCTGATGGTGCTAGACACCAAGGGCATTGATGTCATTCTGGGAATGGAGACTCTGGCCAAATGGGGAGTTCGGATAGATTGTGCTCAGAGGACAGTCTTGCTATCAGCTTCCAGTGGCCAAGAGGTTGTTATCAGTGCAGTAGAGCCTTCTGGATTTCTTCATCAGATGGAGGCTAGACCCACGGACGGTATTCGCGTGGTGTCTGAATTCCCGGATGTCTTTCCGGATGATCTGCCAGGTATGCCGCCTGAACGCGCCATTGAGTTTTGTATTGATCTCTTGCCTGGCACAGCTCCTATTGCAAAGCGGCCCTACCGTATGGCGCCTATAGAGCATGAAGAAGTCAAGAAGACTATTGATGAGTTGCTAGCCAAGGGCTATATCCGTCGCAGCTTCTCTCCTTGGGCTTTTCCATTGTTGCTGGTAGATAAGAAGGATGGCTCGAAGAGGATGTGTGTGGATTATCGGGAGCTGAATGCAGTTACTATCAAGAACAAGCATCCACTGCCCCGTATTGAGGATCTCTTTGATTTGCTTCGAGGTGCTCGTATATTCTCGAAGATTGATCTTCGTTCGGGTTATTTTCAGCTGAGGATCCGTCCTGGGGATATTCCGAAGACGGCATTCACCTGCAAGTACGGGCTATATGAGTATACAGTCATGTCCTTCGGCTTGACTAATGCCCCGGCTTTCTTCATGCATCTGATGAACATGGTTTTCATGGATTATCTGGATGTCTTCGTGGTGATCTTTATTGATGATATTCTGATCTTCTCTAAGACGGAAGAAGAGCATGAGGAGCATTTGAGGCTCGTGTTGCAGAGGCTGAGAGAGCATCAGTTGTATGCCAAGTTCAGCAAGTGCGAGTTCTGGATTGACGAGGTTCCATTCCTCGGTCATGTTATCTCTCAGGGAGGCATTGCTGTTGATCCAAGCAAGGTGAAGGATGTGCTCGAGTGGGAGACACCGCAGACAGTAAAGGAAGTCAGGTCATTCTTGGGCTTAGCTGGATATTATCGGAGGTTCATTGAGAATTTCTCCAAGATCGCGAAGCCTTTGACTTCTTTGCTAGAGAAGAATGTGGCTTTTGTATGGACTGATGAGCGTCAGATGGCCTTTGATGAGCTGAAGAAAAGGTTGACTACGGCGCCAGTCCTGACTCTGCCAGACCAGACGAAGAGGTTCACGGTATATTGTGATGCTTCGAAGGATGGTCTTGGGTGTGTTCTGATGCAGGAGGGCAGAGTGATAGCTTATGCTTCACGGCAGCTACGCCGGCATGAGCTGAACTATCCTACTCATGATCTTGAGTTAGCCGCAGTTGTGCATGCTCTGAAGATTTGGAGGCATTACTTGTATGGGTAGCGGTGTGATATCTACACTGATCACAAGAGCCTCAAGTACATTTTCACGCAGAATGAGCTGAACATGCGGCAGAGAAGATGGCTAGAGTTGGTCAAGGACTATGATCTGGAAATTCACTATCATCCGGGCAAGGCCAATGTTGTAGCAGATGCTCTGAGCAGAAGAAGTTATGTCAACATGGCCGTGGCTTTCCAGATGCCTCCAGAGTTATGCGAGGAGTTCGAGCAGTTGAATCTGAGTTTCTTGCATCATACCTCCAGTGCAGCATTTGAGGCAGTACCGACTCTAGAGGCAGAAATCAGGCAGCATCAGAAAGATGATGAGAAGCTGCAGGAGATTCGTGAGTTGCTCAAAAAGGGCAAGGCTCCTCATTTCAGAGAGGATGATCAGGGTACCTTATGGTACAAGAACCGGATCTGTGTGCCAGATGTGAAGGATCTCCGGAAGTTGATTCTGAGTGAGGCCCATGATACAGCATACTCTATTCATCCGGGCAGCACGAAGATGTATTATGATCTGAAGGAACGTTTCTGGTGGTATGGGATGAAGCGTTCAGTGGCAGAGTACGTGGCTATTTGTGACACTTGTCAGCGTGTCAAGGCTGAGCATCAGAGGCCAGCAGGTCTGTTACAGCCTTTGAAGATTCCAGAGTGGAAATGGGAGGAGATCACTATGGACTTCATCGTTGGATTGCCTCGTACTCACAAAGGGTACAACTCCATTTGGGTAGTAGTGGATCGTCTGACGAAGGTTGCTCACTTCATTCCAGTGAACACTACTTACTCCGGTGCTAGACTTGCAGAGTTGTACATCTCTCGGATTGTCTGCTTGCATGGTGTGCCGAAGAAGATTATTTCTGACAGAGGGTCTCAGTTCACTTCTCGTTTCTGGGAGCAGCTCCATGATTCGTTGGATACGAAGCTGCGTTTCAGTACGGCTTATCACCCTCAGACAGATGGGCAGACAGAGAGAACCAACCAAGTGTTGGAAGATATGCTGAGAGCTTGTGCCATTCAGTACGGCACTAGTTGGGATAAGTGCCTGTCATTTGCTGAGTTCTCATATAACAACAGCTATCAGGCCAGTCTGAAGAAGTCTCCCTTTGAGGCATTGTATGGCAGAAAGTGCAGGACTCCTCTCTATTGGGATCAGATCGGTGAGAAGCAGCTCTTTGGCCCTGAGATCATAGATGATGCAGAGCAGATGGTTCAGGCTGTGCGAGAAAATCTGAGGATTGCACAGAGCAGGCAGAAGAGCTATGCTGATGGCAAACGGAGAGACCTGACTTTCAGTGTCGGTGATTATGTGTATCTGAAGGTGTCTCCGATGAGAGGAATTCGCAGATTTAATGTCAAAGGGAAGTTAGCACCTCGTTATGTGGGGCCATTCAAGGTGCTAGAGCGGAAAGGCGAAGTTGCTTATCGCCTGGAGTTACCTCTTAGCCTCTCAGGAGTTCATGATGTCTTTCATATATCTCAGCTGAAGAGGTGTTTGCGAGTACCCGAGGAGCAGGCACCCCTGGAGGGAGTGGATGTCCAGGAGGATCTGACTTATACTGAGCATCCGGTGAAGATTCTGGAGACATCAGAGAGGGTTACTCGGAACAAGCGCATCAAGATGTGCAGAGTTCAGTGGAGTCACCACAGTGAAGCTGAGGCTACTTGGGAGCGAGAAGATGAGTTGAAGAAGACATACCCAGATCTCTTTGCTAGCCAGCCCAGCTAAATCTCGGGACGAGATTTCTTTAAGGGGGTAGGGTCTGTAACACCCTAATTTAAATTTCAGTATTTATTAATAAATTAATTGGCTTTAGTTAAATTTTCTAAGATTATTGTGTTTAGTTGGCATTTAATCTAATTTTTGCTCCTTAATAAATTAAAATTTATCATAGGTTTAAATTTTTGTTGCATTCATGCTGGTGCATAATTTTATTTGAGTGTGGTTTGAATTCAAATTCAAATTTGAATTCGAACTTTGTTTGAATTAGATTTGGAGAGGAGAAGAGTAGGAAAATAGAAAACCAAACCCGGCCCAGGAAACCCAGCCAACCCCAGATCCCGGCCCAAAGCAAACCCAGGCCCAGTTTGTTTCCCCGCTTGGGCCCGCTTCCACTCGCACCACACGGCCCAGCTCCCTTTCCTCCCCAGCCCGCTCGCCTCCCGCTTGGCCCGGCTCCGCACGGGCCACACTGCGGCCTGCCTCCGCCCGCTCCCCGCGCGGCCCAGCACCCCGCCCTCTCACCCGCACCGCCTGACCGCCTGGGCCCGCACGTCAGCGCGCCCCCGCGTCACCCCGCTCGCCAGCGCCCGGCCCGCATCGCGCACTCCTCGCCCGCTGACCGGTGGACCCACCCCGTCATCCCCCTCCTCTGCCCCGTCGCGCAACGCACCGCCGTGATCCCCTCCGGGGATTTCGCCGCGACAGTCACGGGCGCGCACGCCCAGACTCTTCCCCGCCGCCCTATAAGTCAACCCCGGGCCCTCCTCCTTTCCCTCCATCCACCAGCGCGCCGCATCACCCTAGCTGCCACCTTGCCTCTGCTCGGAGCGAGCGCCGCCGCGACCTCCAAGCCGGTGATCCCCTGCGCCGCCCCAATTCATCATCTCCGGTGACTTCTGGACCTCTCTGACCCTTCACCGGCTTCGCAGAGCGACCCCGAGGATCCCCGTGGAGTCCGGAGGGCCGGGACACCGCCGCATCGACCACGCCAACGAACGCCGCCCGCCTCCACCGCCGGTCCCCGTCGCCGGCCACCCTGCGCCGCCCCAATTCATCATCTCCGGTGACTTCTGGACCTCTCTGACCCTTCACCGGCTTCGCAGAGCGACCCCGAGGATCCCCGTGGAGTCCGGAGGGCCGGGACACCGCCGCATCGACCACGCCAACGAACGCCGCCCGCCTCCACCGCCGGTCCCCGTCGCCGGCCACCCTACGCCGCTCCCTCGCCCGATCCAGGCCCACGGTGAGCACCACCCGGGCCCCCTGCTCCCTTTGCGTAGGTTTTTCCGCCCTTAGCGCGCCCTAGGCGTCCGTCCGCCGCAGGCCCGCTCTTGCGCCGCCGCGCAGTCCCGCTCCTCGCCGTGGCGAGCCCCGCCAGAGCACAGCACCGCCACCCTTCGTGCTCCAGTGATTTACGCGTGTCACGCTCATCCTTTTGCACCAGACCGCAACCCAAATGGCCCACTGGAGCGCCAGAACGGCCGGCTCCGGCGAGCTCGCCGCCGCGGAGCTCTGCTCCGGCGGCTGAGCGCCGCCGCCCAGCGCTCCTTTGCCCTGAACCGCCCGATCCGAATTTGACGCGTGAGATTAGATCCAGATCGGGATAGGTCCGGATCGTTGGATCTAGATCCGGCGGTCCATATGCGAACATACCGCTTCAGCCAGGCTCTTTTGCATAAGAGACCCTGGAGTTTTCTTTAATAAACCCGCCGTCCCTGGTAGTTCAAAAACAATTAGATTTAGGTCCGGTTTTTAGCACTTAAGCCCCTGAGCTTTCCCAAATTAGCACCCGCAGTCCAGGCCTTGTGTTTTTGCACGTCAGCCCTTAGATCTAATGTTTATTTACATTCTAGCCCTCGGTTTTAGCAGAAAAGCCCCTGGAATCCTGTTTTTCTTACAAATAAGCCCCTGAACCTTGTTTTTGGCCTAGTTTATGCGTTTTAGCTCCGTTTTTAGCGTTCTTTATGTCCACGCGATCGTTGTAACGCGTAGAATAGTTTTAGAGTAGTTTAGTGTGCTGTTTTTATGTATTGATGTACTGTTTCTTAGTTTTTTGTTAATGTTTGCTCGTATGCTTATTTTCGTGCATTGTTTTGGCCATGTGTTCGTGAGTAGACGCTGAGCTACCTGAGGAGCCCCAGTACCAGTACCCGGAGCAGCCGTCTTCCGAGCACTTTGAGCAGCAGCCAGAGCAGTACGAGGAAGGCAAGTATAACATGAACAACCTATCACCTTTAATTACAATTTCATACTGCATTTTAATACTGTATGCCTTTAAGGACTGTCCTAGCCACTTTATATCCTTTATATATACCTTTGGGTTGCATTTTGGTTAGTTGTGCTAGGTTGCTGCGCTACAACACACTCTGGTCCTTTTTAATTAATTTGATTAATGGTTTACTTGAACTTAATTCTGAGAGTGGCCCTCTGTGTGGATGAGTGGCTCACGTCTCGTTAAAAAATGGTTTTTGTAGAAACATGGTTTAGGGGGCCAGCACGGTGCTTAGTGCTTGGTTGGCCACTCTCCATAAGGACCGGTTCATAGAGCGACAACCTGGGACAACAGCGCTACCACAAGGCTAGAATGGGATAGACTTGGCGTAATAATTAGATCTTTTTGGTTTGGAGTAACTTACCTGCGGGGCAAGAGTAGTAAGCTTCAATGGTCCCTGCTCCTCCGGCTTGGTCTGTGCTTGGATTGCGCTCCTGTGCTTGTACCCCCGGAGGTGGGCCCCATCGTCGCCGACCTAACTCTCGCGGTTACGCCTTACCAACGAGATTCTTTTTAAAGGCCTCGTAGTGAGTCGCTGGCCATCTCACCTAAGGAAGTGTGATGAACAACTGGCGTAGCTCACGACTTGTGGGTAAAGATGTGCAACCTCTGCAGAGTGTAAAACTGGTATACTAGCCGTGCTCACAGTTATGAGCGGCCCAGATCCTCCTTTTGATTAGTGAAGTTATCTCCTTCCGACGAGGGAGGTGCTTCTCGGGGTTTACCTTGGTGGCTTGGTCTTGGTTTGGTTCTCAGTAGTAGTATAATTAATTCTGATTAATTACTATGTAACTGGGTTAATGGTAATTCATCAACTCGTAGTAAATAGCTTTAATAAAATTTTGCCAACACTTAAAAGCTAATGCAGTTGAGTCAGCCAACCTTAGAGCCTCATAGTTTGTGTTATACTTGTTGAGTACAAGTTGTGTACTCACTCTTGCCTCTTCTCTACTTTTTCCTCTTGGTTACGCTACTGCTGCTCAGTTCCTGCCGACACGAGGGAGTTCGTCCAGCGCTACCAGGACTACGAGGACTTCTAGGTGCTTCGTCTCCCAGTCGACGTCCCTGTGGCGCCCTGCTTCAGCTTCGGAGAGCTTTATCGTATTTTGTACTTCGCTTCCGCTGTATCAGACATTTTTGTCATTATTGTAATAAATAACATTCGTATTCGCTTTATTATATCTTTTTACGTGATATGTGCTATGATATACTGTTCATTCTGTTGTATATACGTGTGACTTGATCCTGGCACGTATATGATTGCTCGGTTTATGTTCTTTTATAAATCGGGTGTTACAGAGTGGTATCAGAGCCATATCGACTGTAGGACGAAGCCTAGATAGAACTGGTCGAGTTTTAGGACTTCTTCTCACCAATCCTTGACTGCTGAAATTATTTTACTATTATACCCCTTGACTTCTTTGACTTTTTACCCGTCTTGCCTTGATTTCTCTCTCTGAAGAATAGTTTTCGTAGAATTTGGCCTGAATCAGTCATCTAACCACCATGAGTTAGCTAGGTGACCTTTTTATAATAACACGATAGCACGTTCTGTGACACGTTGTGTTAGTCGAGTCTATTGCTAAACTCGGCTAAGTTGTGAATGGTCGTTCGGCCTATGTTTTCGCCTCCCATGACCTATAGCCCATGTTTTTCGTCTATTTTCACCC
>NC_053151.1:1727500-1737500 GCF_016808335.1 Panicum virgatum
CTTCTGTGCCCTCTGACTGTTTAATGATCTTGCTTTTAATTGCGCAGGACTGCTATAATTAGGCATAAAGCCTTTGGTTAATATAGAAGCCTGCCAGGTAACAATCAGTTACCAAATTATTTAGAACTGTTGATGACCTGACTTTTAGTTTTGGTGGAGCAGTTGAGGTATATAATGATTTGCTTGAAAATTATTTATTCTTTTGCTACATCTGTCTGAAGCTAGTTGAAACTCAGTTACCAAATCCAGTTTGTATTGAGCTATTCAGTTGTTGTATGCAATATATTGCTGCTTTTTTAGGCATTGTTAAGAATCTGTTGTCCTACATGTCCTCGGTAGTCCAGTTTGGCTTCTTAGACAACTTATTTTGTTGGAATAATTTCAACCATTTTGGTGTGTGCAAACTCCATTAGTTCTACCAGTTGCTTATTTATATACTACATCTTTCTCTGCTTCTAGTGTGGATGCCCAGTGTTTCACAAGATTTTAGGCAATTATTATTGTGATTACCATTTATCAAAAAAAACCTGCTGTTTACCAGTAAAGATAACTTAGTAAGTTTATGAGCTAGTGGCTTGTTCTGTTCTTCTGTTTATAAGCTAATCGGCTTTTACTGTTTTCATAATCGGCTTTTACTGTTTCATGCACATATACATATCATATATTAATCAAAGTATCAGTGCATTCTCATGATTACACAATAGAACTCATGCACATATACTGCAGCTATTTGTTTCTTTTTTATCTACAGGCTTATACAGCTTTGGAGAAAAACATGATATATTCCTTACTAAGAGTAGTGCTTTTGCTGGTTTGGAAATGGGAACGGTGGGTGATTGACTTCAATCTTATCCTCTAGGTCAGTATTATGTTTTTCATTCCTATATTATCAACTCATTTTTCCCATACATGTGCAACTCAGCAACCTATTCTATCTTGCCATCTTGGTGCCTAATATGAACCTGCTGCATCCATCACTATTGCATAGATCAATGTGAAGTAACAAAAAAAAAAGACCATGCTTTATAATCTGAACCATGTGTGATTGGCCATATAAAATTTCTTTTAGCAATGTCTTTTGTCTGCTTCCACATTTCCAAATCCATTTGTTTCTCAAAAAGTTATTAAATTAGGGGATAATATATATGTGAATTTGAAACTAGAGATCACCTTTGGAGTCACAAGAATGATCTGTCGATGTTGTAGCTCCTTACTGTTAGTGGCACAAAAATACAGAGTGCCCAAAATGTAGCCAGAAAGTTCTTCCAAGCCAACTTGTAAAAATTACAAAACTAACTTACTTGAAAACATACTTGTATTTTGTCTGCATATTTTGGGTTCATATATAGTTGCAGAATATGCATCTTGATGCATATTTTTGGTTCATATACACATGCGAGGAGCGACGACGCGCATCTACCTCCTCCGCTCCGCCCCTCCCGCTCTGCTTCCCGTGCCGTCTCGCCCCTCATCGCCGCCCGTCTTCTTCTCCATCGCCGTCTACGCGCTTGAGGAGGGAAGAGGAGCCGCAGCGCTTGGATCCAGGGGCGGCGGCGTCCATCCCGTGTGAGAAGGGAGAAGGATCCGGTGATATCTACTCACAGCTCTCTCTCTCTCTCTCTCTCAGCGCGTCTTGCGGAGATTCCTCGGTGGAGCTGCTCCACCAAGACGGTCGCTCCGCTTTGGGACTTGGGAGCACTTATGCCCTAAAGTGAAGTGTTACCTTAAACCCTAAACCCTAAACCCTAAACCCTAAAGATAAGAAAGCACAGTAGTAGTTGATGAATGTTGTTACCAATGATTGAAAGTGACCTGTCTCTTGTTGTGGAACCTGATTCTAATTTGATACTACTGTATTGTATATTCAGTATGCCATTTCAGTGCATTTTATACAGAGATTTTTGTTTAATATAATTTGTGAGATTTGTGTTTAATATAAAGGGCATGAGATTTGTAATCAATGCATGTCATGTTGGCTTCAATTTACTAACGGGCTAAATCTAAAGGCTGTACATCTTTCCCAGCTGTGTCCCAAAAACTCTTAACCACCACAGCAACTAGAATCGCAGTTAGTGAGACATACCACAGTTGTACCACAGTTTCACCACCACAGCAGCTATAATCGCAATTAGTGAGACATACCACAGTAGTACCATAGTCCAATGTTCTTACTGTCGGAGGGTACCATCTTGAAAGTTTTTGGCCATAGCTGGGAAAGAGGTACAGCCTCTAGCTGGGAAACAAGCCCTTAATTAAGCATAACATGCCTGCCCCAAAATGCATCACACTTCAAAACCACACACAGAGGTGTCCGCTAAATCATGGATACCTTTTTTCTTTCTTCTGTATTTATTTTAGCATCAACAAGATATTAGCAAATCACATACCTCATAACTACCTAGACCATGTTTTTCATCACAATGCCTATTGCCACAGATAAGACGGAAAACGTATATATTTACATATACTTATACCTGCTCACACACATGCAACCACATCTAACCATGCCAACCTACTAACAAATCACATCAGTAACATTATATTTTTGATATTCATTTTTCTTTTACTAACATTTTCTTAAAGTTCTTATTATAAAACCTCTAATTAGCCTAGGCTACAACTACAACATATATCTCTGTTGACCCAAAAATTCTGAGAAAATTACAGAAGCTAAGTGACACTCTATGGAGTCTACCACAAAATTTGTATCCTATTATGAACAGTACACTGCCCTACACAAAAATGACAAGCTGCAAGGCAGAAAATCAACCTAAAATACATTGTACTATGAAATTCATCAGATTACAGATTTCATATTTTTCCTACCTACATCCTAGTATGACAACAGCACACAAAAATTTGTATGGTCATATCTGCAGTATTTATTGTTTTATGATTTTCCAAAGGAAACTGCAGTTTTCATTTTTGAGCCATAAACCCATTTTATTACATACAACATGCATGCAAAAACTTTATCACAGTACATCTCACAAGGAATCTAACAAGCCATTAACCATATATTTTTCTGATTTACCAATTATTTACTGTGATTTAATAAAGGAAAACACAGTTTTTTATTTAAATCTAAGCTCTATATAAAAGTATCTGGAAATCAATATTCAACATTTTTAGACCATAGATCTAGTCATAAGAAGCATTACAAAATTTACTTCACAATTTTTGGAGCTCTAGAACTCCAGATATAAATTTATCAAGCATTTGCACAAAAGAAAACAGATAAAAGAAAACTATAAACGAAAAACAACTTGCAAGCAGGCCCCTGGAAAACCTCACAGATCTGCCCCTAAGAACACTATTGCACTGAGTCACTGGCCTCTCACTTACCCCCCTCACCTTCCTCGGATTCAAGCGCGCAGGCCCTCGACCTCACTGGAAAAGAGGGAGAAAGGAGAAGAGGTGGCCGGCGATGCGGTCGGCCGGTCTCCGGCGAAAAGGAGGTGGGAAACGTTCGATTGAGTGGTCAGAGAGCTGCTCTGGTGGACGGCGGGTCGATTGGTGGCGGTGATTTGAGCTGGGGTGGTCTGTGGATGGCTGGCCGCGAGCTCCGGCGGACGGTGGCGCGCGGGAACGGCGGCGAGGGTGCTCTGGTGAGCGGCTCGGTGCGGGGAAAGGTTCAATCGAACCGGGGAGGTGGTGTGGAGCTGCTGGTGGTGTTGGTTTGAGGCAGAGAGGGCTCGGTTGGTGGGACCGCGAGCTTGCCGACGGCGGCAATGGCGGTGCTCCGCGGATCCGCCCTGTGTGTGCAAGAGAGCGAGGGAGAGGAAGAGAGTGGACGGGGCGAGTGCGGAGTGAGGCGAGGCGTGCTCCACTTCGGTCAGACAACAGGCGCAGACGTAGAATGGAGCAGCGACGGCCGACGTGCACACGGCGCATGCTCGCCACGCCGACTGGCAAGGCCATGCGTCGAGCACCGTGGTGATGTGACTGGCACCCACTTCAAACGGGAAAAGCTGTGTGCTACGGTGGTTTTCATGCAAAACGATATAAAACAAAGTTGTAGCTCGTGCATTCCCATGGTTCCGCTAGGCGCTAGGCGGATTCTATTCGCTGACCCTCAGCCTAGCGCCTAGGCGGGATTAATCGCGCCTAGGCGTTGCTAGGCGTTCTATATCCATTCATATTTTACCTACAAAAGTCTATTAGAAAAGAAAAAAACAGGACACATGTGGGCCAAATATTACATAAAAAGCCCATAAAACAGCCCAAGCCCAATTTGTACAGCAACCTTATCTACCTCATCCAACCCTATCCCTTCCATCCCGACCGTGCCGGTCGCGGACCCCGTCCCAGCCTCCTCCGCGCCGTCGCTGCCCCTGTTCCCGCCGCCTCCGCGCCGTTCGCCACCTCCGCCGCCCCCGTCCCCACCTCCTTCGCTCCGGTCGCCACCTCCGCCGCCCCCTTCCCCGCCTCCTCCGCGCCGGTCGCCACCTCCGCCGCCCCCGTCCCTGCCTCCTCCGCGCCGGTCGCCACCTCCGCCGCCCCTGTCCCTGCTTCTCCGCGCCAGTCGCCACCTCCGCTCGCCTAGATGGGCGACTACCCCCCATAGGCGAGGTGACGGGCTTCGCCCAGCGCGTAGTCGCGCCTAATCGCCGGCTAATCAACGCCTAGCGGAACAGGGTGCATTCCTCTACCGCTTTGATTAAGCACTTTCTGTCAATTGCTCACTGGTTTGGAAGTTAATTAACCCTTAATTAACCACTATCAGTGAGCTAATCACCGAGCAAAGTTGATGTCAAAACCTTGTCAAAACACTTCGGATTGAGCCCAAAATTTGACATGGTGTTCCTCATAGGATTATTAACAACTTTTACATTTGGAGTTGCTCGAGTTGTTACACAAAAATCTGAGAACATGTCATGTCAAGCAATAGGTACATGAAAAACAGGTTTTGAAAATATTCTAAGTGCTGAAAAACATTTCAAAACTGCATTCAAACTACTTTTTGAGCACTTTCCACACATTTTCATGACTTGGCCCAAAACTAACTTTTGTTCTACATGAAATTATCTACAACTTTTATTTTGGGCCCACAGCCATGCAAAAACTGTAGCTAGGGTTTCCTGTTTGGTCAAACAAAACATGTTTTATGGACTTATTTAGTCAACCATTATTTAGGGGCTTAATTTGGTGAAATGTCCTACATGAACATTGCTCCAAATGAGACCCTAAGTGACCCTAGACATGTTTAGAGGTTAACTAATACTTTTATCAACATTTTACATTATGGTCTAAAGTGTATTAAGCATAATTAAGTGCTTTACTTAGCAAATTTCACATTTTAACATGTAAGCTCACATGTGATAAAGATACCACACTATCATGTCATGCTTTCTAGGGCATCCTAGGTTAGTTTAGCAAACATGTATCACTCATTTATAAACAAGGCATCATGATCAAAGCTCTAGGTCTTATAAAACACTCACATTTCAACAAGACATGGCATATACATGAAATATCAAGCACTTAGGTTTTTGATGTGCATGTCATGGATGCATAAGATGATGCTTAGGTATGAAATGCATGTGCTTAGATGCTTAACACCTAGGGGTGTTACAGCCCTCCCCCACTTATAGGAATCTCGTCCCGAAATTTAGGGTTACTAACCATTGTTTGTAAAAGTCGGGGTAAACCTCACGTAGGTAGTTTTCAGTCTCCCAGGTTGCACCTCACTGTAAATTCGCTGGTTAAATTAATCTTTGTAATAAGTTCAGTATACTCCAGTGTTGGTCACTTCATTCGCGTCCAGTGTTGGCCTCCATGTGTTAGTGTTGATGGCTAGAACTTGTAGAAAATTTTCCAGGTTCTGAATGATGTTGGCTTTGCATCTGTTAGCCGGCAGCAGCAACTTGTTTTTGTATTATGAGTATGACTTTAGTTCAGCGCCAATAACAACAGAAATTTGACAAGTTCAGAGACCAACTCTGCTATTTCAATTCAGTTGTGGATGAACCAGATTATTCTGAATGTGGACATAGATACAACTGGAAACTTTGTATGTATTTGTGATTTGTTATTGGAAAATCTGGCAATCGTAATTCGTAAATGTATTCAGCCTCGGAATGTTGTCATAGAATTTTAATATGTTTCATGACTTAGTGATGGATCTATATATATGCCTGTCGTGATGGATCTGTTTATATGCGTGATCGTGATTGAAATTTATATGCTGTTATAACCTGTATAAATAAAAATCAACAGCTGTTTTTTTTCCACGGAAAAGCATTAATTTCGTCGGCCAAAGGAACCGACGAAAATAACTTACACGTGGACTATTTTCGTCGGCCCCAGCAGCCGACGAATTTATACATGGACACGTGGCCTGGCCCACCGTCCTCAATAAGTTTGTCGGCCTGATCCAGCCGACGAATTTAATTACAATAAGTTCGTCGGGTTATGTTGGCCGACGAATTTAGTTGCCGATGGCAGTTAAATTCGTCGGGGAATTCAGGCCGCAAATTAACTCTAATTTCGTCGGTCCCGACGAACTTAACACCTTAATTTCGTCGATGACCTTAATTATGGGGAAACTATTAGAGATGCACACATTTATCTGCCATCAGACCCCACAGAACTGATGTATTTGCTTGGGCAATGTAGTACAGAAGACTTCAACTTAGCATCATGCCAATGTGCTATACTTTCTATATTGTATGCCTGTTCATTCTACAATGAAAGGTACTCATCTTCCGCAGATTTTGATTCGGCAATTATAACTTGCAAGAAAGAATGCTGATGTGGTGATTGTTTCAACTATTCAGGCTGGCTGCTGACAACCAAATTCTGGCTTCTGTTGAGCAATACATCCTCCTCAATAGTGGAAGCTTCCCATACGAAATTAATTTTTCTGTTATGTTTACGCTTCTGGTCCACCTTTATGCCTATGTCAGGGGCATTTCCTATAGCTGCAGCATTCCACAGTCCAGAAGCCGAGAATACTCTATTCCACGTAATGACACAAAAGGATTGGGATTTGCTTGCTATCCGAGTCCATCCAATAGCAATAAAATGGCTCTTCCAGAAGCAAGAACTCATGGAACCACTCGCCTTCCATATGCTAAACTTTTGTAAAACTTTCTGTGAAGATGAAACTATCATGCTCTCAAACAGCAGTCAGTTGGTGGACATACAAATGGTTGCAGAGCTGGTACTTTCTGGAGAAACCGTCATCTCATTTTTGCTTGTGTCCTTGCTAAACCAGATAGTAAAGGAGGGTACTGAAGATGAGGTCTTTTCGGTGGTCCGTGTTATAGCCGAAATCATCACCATCTCTCCTTGTACATCTGATCAGTTTATATCATGTGACATTGTCAATTCATTCCATGTCATATATTGCTTACCATACTGTTCAAGGATCCAAACAGCTTGTTCCCATTTGATCTTTAACATCTTATGTTCAGCAAGTGCATTGACATTTGCTCAGGAAAATGAATGGCTTCCTCTTACTGTGAAGGTACTCTTGTTATGTTGATATGAGTTGAACCATGCAAGTCATGACTCATAGCGTAGTTTTAATCAATTTAAACAATATTATTTGTTGGTTATTAAAAGTTTCATGGGATGACTATGATTTATGCCCTCGGTATTCCATGCCATGATTTATGCCTTCTCATGCACTTCGGTCCACCTTCTGTTAAACTTATTGCTTCACAATGTCTGTTGGAGTTGCTAATGAGAATTTCAGATCAAAGAACATGTACTAATGCTGAATTAAGGTGCTCTGTGAGGTATCTGAAGTCCATTATTGCAGTAACTGAGGGTTTGGTCTTCAGTGAAGACAGTAAAGTTGCTGGAAATTGCGGTGCCTGTCTCTCTGTAATTTTAGGTTGGGAGAAATTTGGAAGCCAAGAGAAGGTGGCAGCCAGAGAATCCAAATGGTTTCGATTAATAATGTTGGAATTTGCTGTTGCCTTGACTGCTCCTGGTTTGACGTCCAAATCTTTCACCAATCAGCAGGAGTTTGCAGCGAATCTAGCTGTTTCGTTGCTCAGGCTGAGCCAAGTACCAGATTGGCTAACATCGCTGTTTGATAGCCATCTGATATCTGGTATTGTGGCTAATCTTTCTGCTAGGAATGTTACTGCAGAAATTGTCACTCTTCAGTGAGCTCATGGCTAGGAAATATCTGAGCCAAGAGCACATTGTTGCTCTACATAAATTGTTCCAGGTTTGTGCAATGCTCTTTGCAATCTTAAAATGTAGAGCATGGCATAGTATAGCTGTACAAGTAGGCTTACAGGATCATATCCTTTTGTTGGTTTGCACCTTTTGGATTCTTCTGCCCCGGTGAATTTGATTTTGGTCAAGTATAGTTTCTACCATGCTCACTTCTGTTCATAACATGATGCAGGTGTGCAGAAGGCAGGTCTATGAGGGAAGCTCCAAGGCGCAAATGTTTGGGCAAAGTGTTAAAAAGGTTGCAAGGAGCACCGATGACATGCTCGCATTGCTCTTTGGCCTGATGCTGAACCAGAACACAGACTGGTGCAGTTCAATCAGAGCAGCAAACGCTCCTGCGTGGGATTGATCTGTTCTTCCAGCAGTCAAGCGGGAGAGAGCAGCGTTAACATAAACACCAACCAGCTAGTACAGATGTTGTTGAGAAAAGCTGATTCTTCTTCCTCCACGTTTTCTGAACCAAGTAGATGATATTCCAAACGGGACAGCCGGACATCAGTCCCTGTTCCTGAGAGGCTCCTCGATTTTCCTGCACTAGAGGAGAAGCTTAGTAAGTTGTGTATATACTGAAGTTTTGGCGCAGGAGAGGAATGTACATGTGATGTGAATCGATAGGATTGCAATCATCCTTCTGGCCTGAAATAGTAACAGCTATTAACTCGAATCTGTAGCCGTATTCTTTGTTACACGCATGCGAGGACTGTATTGCCACGGCCGCTGAAGTATTAACTGATGAAGATTCTTGTTAACGGCCTTTTTAATTTGAAGTTACTGCTGAAATTCTGGCTTTTGATCCCCTCACCATGTAAGCTTCCAGGGTGGCATTTCTTGGCTCAAACTGATTCAACAAATTGTGGTTATATTATAGAAAATAGAAATTGAGGAGACTCGGAATCAGTATTAAGCCTTGTTTAGTTGTGTCTGTAAAGTTTTTAAAATAGGATCTTTTCACATTTGAAGTATTAAATATAGACTAATCACAAAATTAATTACAGAACTCATCTATAAACTACGAGACAAATTTATTAAGACTAATTAATTTGTTATTAGCACATAGTTACTGTAGCAATTTAGTGCCTAATTAGGCTTCTTAGATTCGTCTCGTAATTTATAAATAAACTATGCAATTTGTTTTTTCATTTCATCTAGATTTAATACTCATATATTTAAGATTCTTATTTGATATGCTAGTTTTGAAATTTTGAATTTTACTACTAAACAAGGTCTATGTTGATATCGGAGAAAACTTGCAAGGCCCACCCGTTAGGGTCAGCGAAGCAGAGCAAGTTGCGAAGACCGGGCCACCGGGGCACACACCTGGCCGCTGCGAGTACGAATATGAGTAAGAACGTACTGGCCACGACGGCTACAATAACCTCAAAAGAGGCCATACCCAAATTTTAGGGTATTATATCACATGGACATCATAGTAGTAGCAATGATGAAAAGACAGCAAGGACCAAGTCATTGAGCAGCCACAAAGATGAATAAGACACCAAGGAACCAAACATCCCCGGACTGATTTCGGTGGACATGATTGTACAAGGTGTCCGGGTATGAACCATACTCTACCCAGATGGAAAAGTTGTACGCTAGACCCAAGCAGACAAAGTCGGGATGAGAACAGGTGATATACGTGTGGTATTGGTCATGGGAATTGGTTGAAAGGCAAGAAGGTTTCTAACCCTGGTTCATAGAGTGAAATTTGCCTAAAAGGGAATAAAAATGGTTGGATTCAGTGGAAAATGGTTGTACATGGCAGCCACACATGGTTCCATGTTCATCCGGGTTCAAACGGACCATG
>NC_053151.1:1747500-1752500 GCF_016808335.1 Panicum virgatum
TGGCCATCGTAAACCGGTGGCTGGAGGTAACCGGCTGCACTCAAAAGCTCCCAAAGACGGCGGGGAAACCCGTCCCAGTGCAGGCAAGCGGAGTGCACGTGCCCCTGCGCGTCAACGACCAGCAGCTCTTCCATCTGTCCCAACAAAAGACCGATGGATCAGCTGATGGTAACAAGAACTACTAACTCTGGAACAGTGAAAGAAATGGCCAAAACTGTAGAGAACTTGCTTCAAAAATTCTCAAAAATTTACACAAGATCCCTCTGATATTAAGGAACAATTCATCTAGTCACCACTAAGATCAATTCGGACTCCATGGGGGTTGATATGATCAGGTATTCGGAGTGACGTCAACCAGGAAAACTGAGTGTCCAGAGAGGGTGTATTTTGGCTATAACTCTCAACCTAGACGTCAAAAATTCTTCAAATTTTTATGGTAAGCTCATCACTTAGTTGTCTACAACTTTCATGTTGAACTATTTTTAGTTTGAGCAACTTATAAAGGTCGAAAAAATTTCAGTTGTATAGACGGTTCAGAGTTAACAGTTTTACACAGGGTTGATCCAAAAATACAAATACCATGCTAGAAGGCTTCAAAAATTTTCAAATTTTTACAGCAGCTTGATAACTTAGGAATCATCATTTAGTCTTACTGCCCCAAGTCGATTTGAGTGACTTAACAGAAGGTTAAAATTCTTGGAAACCAGGTTGCAGACTTTCTGGATGCTCCTTAGGATAGTGTTTCAACTGATTTGCTTGCGATTTCCCCAGAGATTTATTTGCTAATCTTTTTGAGAATGAATGCAGAACCTATACGTCCTCACCAAGGAAAAATTGCCAAGTAATCTTGGTCTTACGCAATGACTTTGGGTGGCATACATATTACGTCTCTCACTATATAGCTACTCGATATAGCTAGATAGCCTATAATTCGATTTCGAGTTAGCGTACCTGCAGAAGACTGACAGTATATAAAATGAACCTTTCGTGCCAGCACTCACGAAAGCGTCCCCATACATTACCGATCACTATAGAATCGGCATCCATACCATTACCGCCGTATGGACAACGTTAAGCATACGTTATCAAAACAACGTATTGACTGAGTACCGTCTTTGACGGGGAATTGAATTCCAATTTCGAACCATTACTCCCCATATACTCAACCGAAGTTGGTATATGGGCAGCAGCTCAAGTAGGCCACTGCTTGAGCTCCAGCGTTCGGCTCGCATCACCGACGGGAAGGTCAGACTCCCTCAGCTGACTGAGTAAGCATACCTCCGCGGCGACGATGTAGTTGCAGAATTTAAATTGCGGAATTTAAATACTGAAAAGTAATGTGCTGGAAGTTAGCCATACAAAATAAGCCACCTGATTATACCCATAAGATTCCCTAGGGCTTTACGTCCTAGACTTGTCCTTGGAGATCCTAAACTCTTTCAAAACTTTAGTAGCTTTGAAGTCAAGTTTTAAGTTGTTGTTGTGAAAACCGAGGTTGCCATCCCTGGTAGGCTGTCTGCGAGCTCTGATGCCAGCTGTGGCGGAACCACCCAAAACTACTGGGCCCGGGTGCACTGATCTTCGTTGCTAAGCAACTCTGACCCAATTTGGCACTCACCGGTAGTTCCTCGAGTGAAGCCTCGATAAAAGCCACGCTATTCCAGGATCAGCAGACAACACTCACACGAAGGTGAGCCCAGAGATTACAACACAAACCATTTCATACATCTCAGAGTGATTGCAGCGGAAAGAAAAATTTATTACAAACCATGTTCAAACTAGTGAAGTACTACGGAGTTCCAGCTCCTCAAATTATTTAAGTCTCAAAGTTCAGCGGACGCATTAAAAGATAACTAACGAAATAACGTAACGCATCGGCAAAGCCCGTACGAATGCGTCACTCAGCGGGAGGGTGATTAGTACCAGCTGAAGGGCCATCCCACTCAACAGACCAACCCGGAGGCAGAGTGCAAGGCCAAGTAAGACTCGCAAACAGATCTTCAAAGTTAGTACCTGAAAAACAGTGCCACAAGCAAGGCTGAGTATACTAATACTCAGCAAGACTGACCCGTCTCCGGATATAACATAGTCCGATAGCTAGACATGCAAGCTTTTTGGTTGGTAAGGTTTGTTTGCCAAAAATGCCGCTAAGTGTTGATCCTTACTTTCGGGTTTTACTTAGCCAGATTCTAGTGGAATTAACCATTCTAAATTTGCAACTAACTCTACTCAAACATGGTAGAGCAACCATTTAATCAACCAGCAGTATTTTCATCATCGTATTCCACTTGTTACTCTATGTGACCGAAATCATTAAGCAATCTCATGCCGTGAGAGGCGGACGATTCTGAATCGAATTTCAACCTGGCCAGGGGAACCTAGACCACACGCATGGGGATCGACTTTGCTTCCGCCCACGCTATTTTTCCCCTTTCTTTCCAGTCCGTGGATCCGGAACACCCTCCCCGACTACAGAGTCCGATCACTCTGCACCCGTACGTTGCGACATAAAAATAAACCCTACTTCTACCAGGAGGGTGCGAGATCGTTCCACTCGCCGGTCCAATCAGGTACTTAAGCTTACCGATTACCATATTTCTCGGTATGTGGCTAGTACTTTCAAACGCTTAACAAAATGAGCCACACACCTCGACCTTAGCCATTTTTGACTACACCAGCGGGGTATCACAACTACACAACCCCGCCCGTTGTCCTTACATTTCAACAGGGATTAAAGTCAGTACAATTCCTATTTGCTCGCGAGAGGCAGGGAACCACTCGACTTCTACCGTGCCTATTTAGCAGGGCAACTAGTCGATAAAAAGATCCGGTATCAAACATCGGTTCCTATGGATCATGCATCTAGGGTTTTCGATCAACGCCTAGAGAACTTAAATGCAGAAAACCAACTATTACCATACATTAATAAATAGATAGCAGAATGATAATTCGGAAAAATAGTGGGATTATGCTCCGGGGCTTGCCTTCTTGGGCACTGTCTGGCAGAAAAGCTTCTGGGGCTTGGCCCAGGTCTTGAGACAAGTTAGTACAGTTCAAATTAACCTCCTGCTCCGCACGAGAGTCCGCGGGCACCAGTTCGTAGTCTCCGTCCGCGAGGTTAACCGTTTCTATATGCAATGCAAGATTTTGAGTTATTCAGGGATATAATTTCTTTCTTTCACGATAAAGTTGTAGTCCACGAAAGTTAATTTAGTGATGATTTCACATTTCATTGCATGGGCAATCGTTTATAGAGTAGCAAACATAACTACGGTTATTCATGAATGAGTGGGGCTTTGGGTTTTCATTTTTAATTTCAACACCTAGCATGCTTTCATTATTCCTTAACAACACAACTACTAAAGAGCTAGTGATGAAACACTAAAGTAACTCAGATTCAAACTTGAACATTCATGGTATAAATTTCAGCATCTACCATAGAGCAAAAACTATAACTATTCATGCAAATGGATTACTCTAGTTGCTTCATCTTTTTGTACAGAATGTTCAACATGGATTCTGGTGCTACAAATTTTATGCAAGCAACTTCAAAGCATAAACTCAGTACTGAAATTTTTCCAGATTTTATACACTTATATAGCAGAGGTGATAAAAAGATTAAAAACAGCAAGCCATCAACAAAGATTAATTATACAGAAAGTTTTACTAAGGATTTGGTTCTCAAATTTTTACCAGAGACTAGTCCTGAGTCAAACATACTCCAGAAAATTTTTCAAGATTTAACTCACTATGATAAATTAGTTATTCAGTTAAATTAACATGAGTTTGAATAAATTTCTCAAGATGCATTTGACCAGTATTGCATCTGAACTTTTTATCACAGGTAGAACATACTCTAAACAAGATCATGCCCAAAAATAAAGATCATAAACATTGTAGATTACTCAGAACAAAAATAGTAAATCTAGCCCTAAGATGCTAAGCATTATTATTCACCAAGGCAAAACTCAGTAAATGCAGCTCAAAATTCTTAGACAGGAACACAGAGATAAAAAGAGACTCCAGAAATAAACATGGATTTTTCTGAGCATAAGAACTATATATGAGGAATTAAGTTGATTAAAAAAGCATAAATCATGGTATATAGCAAAAGAACTCTAATAAATTTGAAATTTAGAGATTTGCAGGGATTCAGTGGCACGAGGCTGTAGTAAAATTTTCAGAGCAAGTTCATGTACATATTTTCCAGAATTAAATCGAGAATGCTAACAACAGTTTAGAGAATCTTGATTGTTCTAACCTGATAACTGTTTTGGTTTGGTGTCATCTTTTTACTGTGATCTTAGCATCCCATTAGTTATAACATATCCAAAAATCAAGGTCATTTGATGAGCAGAACTTCATGAACATGCATAAGGTGATTTTCTTAATCTTTTCCCTAGATTAAATTCGGTTGAGTTTCTGCAAATGTGAATGTTACAAAATTTGTAGATTTTGTTACAAGCATTCCAGATCAGTTGAGTTTGCATTTTTCTGATTTTTCTGTGATTTGTTTCGCATTTTAGAAGTTCACTGGTATACACTGTAAAACTTGCAGAGACACCCTTGAACGAAAAAAAGAAATTACAACCGGGTCCTTCGCCGGCCTTCTCCGCCGTGGCATCTTGCCGGTGGTGTTCTGCGGTGCAGGGCTTACCGGGGCTGCCACGGGGAGGCGCGTGGGGGAGAAAGGATCGAGGAACACCTACCCTGGTCGACGTTCGAGCGTTTGGAGCACAGGTTCAAGCTCGTCGGCGTTGATGGCGGTTCGGTTGTTCGGTTCGCCGGCGCTGGAGGTGAAGGAGGGCTCGGGGTAGGGGAACAAGGTGCGCACGAGCACCGCGTGAGCTCGTGGATGCTTCTGGGGTTGCTATCGGGCTCGGTCTTCCCCGGAGCTGGCCGGTCCGCGGTGAGCCTGAGCTCGCCGGCGGCGGCGCAAAAGGGGAACGGCTTCGGGAGGGGGTTTGGATTCGATTCCGCGCGCGTGGAGCTTAACTGGG
>NC_053151.1:1757500-1765000 GCF_016808335.1 Panicum virgatum
GCAACTAACTCTACTCAAACATGGTAGAGCAACCATTTAATCAACCAGCAGTATTTTCATCATCGTATTCCACTTGTTACTCTATGTGACCGAAATCATTAAGCAATCTCATGCCGTGAGAGGCGGACGATTCTGAATCGAATTTCAACCTGGCCAGGGGAACCTAGACCACACGCATGGGGATCGACTTTGCTTCCGCCCACGCTACTTTTCCCCTTTCTTTCCAGTCCGTGGATCCGGAACACCCTCCCCGACTACAGAGTCCGATCACTCTGCACCCGTACGTTGCGACATAAAAATAAACCCTACTTCTACCAGGAGGGTGCGAGATCGTTCCACTCGCCGGTCCAATCAGGTACTTAAGCTTACCGATTACCATATTTCTCGGTATGTGGCTAGTACTTTCAAACGCTTAACAAAATGAGCCACACACCTCGACCTTAGCCATTTTTGACTACACCAGCGGGGTATCACAACTACACAACCCCGCCCGTTGTCCTTACATTTCAACAGGGATTAAAGTCAGTACAATTCCTATTTGCTCGCGAGAGGCAGGGAACCACTCGACTTCTACCGTGCCTATTTAGCAGGGCAACTAGTCGATAAAAAGATCCGGTATCAAACATCGGTTCCTATGGATCATGCATCTAGGGTTTTCGATCAACGCCTAGAGAACTTAAATGCAGAAAACCAACTATTACCATACATTAATAAATAGATAGCAGAATGATAATTCGGAAAAATAGTGGGATTATGCTCCGGGGCTTGCCTTCTTGGGCACTGTCTGGCAGAAAAGCTTCTGGGGCTTGGCCCAGGTCTTGAGACAAGTTAGTACAGTTCAAATTAACCTCCTGCTCCGCACGAGAGTCCGCGGGCACCAGTTCGTAGTCTCCGTCCGCGAGGTTAACCGTTTCTATATGCAATGCAAGATTTTGAGTTATTCAGGGATATAATTTCTTTCTTTCACGATAAAGTTGTAGTCCACGAAAGTTAATTTAGTGATGATTTCACATTTCATTGCATGGGCAATCGTTTATAGAGTAGCAAACATAACTACGGTTATTCATGAATGAGTGGGGCTTTGGGTTTTCATTTTTAATTTCAACACCTAGCATGCTTTCATTATTCCTTAACAACACAACTACTAAAGAGCTAGTGATGAAACACTAAAGTAACTCAGATTCAAACTTGAACATTCATGGTATAAATTTCAGCATCTACCATAGAGCAAAAACTATAACTATTCATGCAAATGGATTACTCTAGTTGCTTCATCTTTTTGTACAGAATGTTCAACATGGATTCTGGTGCTACAAATTTTATGCAAGCAACTTCAAAGCATAAACTCAGTACTGAAATTTTTCCAGATTTTATACACTTATATAGCAGAGGTGATAAAAAGATTAAAAACAGCAAGCCATCAACAAAGATTAATTATACAGAAAGTTTTACTAAGGATTTGGTTCTCAAATTTTTACCAGAGACTAGTCCTGAGTCAAACATACTCCAGAAAATTTTTCAAGATTTAACTCACTATGATAAATTAGTTATTCAGTTAAATTAACATGAGTTTGAATAAATTTCTCAAGATGCATTTGACCAGTATTGCATCTGAACTTTTTATCACAGGTAGAACATACTCTAAACAAGATCATGCCCAAAAATAAAGATCAGAAACATTGTAGATTACTCAGAACAAAAATAGTAAATCTAGCCCTAAGATGCTAAGCATTATTATTCACCAAGGCAAAACTCAGTAAATGCAGCTCAAAATTCTTAGACAGGAACACAGAGATAAAAAGAGACTCCAGAAATAAACATGGATTTTTCTGAGCATAAGAACTATATATGAGGAATTAAGTTGATTAAAAAAGCATAAATCATGGTATATAGCAAAAGAACTCTAATAAATTTGAAATTTAGAGATTTGCAGGGATTCAGTGGCACGAGGCTGTAGTAAAATTTTCAGAGCAAGTTCATGTACATATTTTCCAGAATTAAATCGAGAATGCTAACAACAGTTTAGAGAATCTTGATTGTTCTAACCTGATAACTGTTTTGGTTTGGTGTCATCTTTTTACTGTGATCTTAGCATCCCATTAGTTATAACATATCCAAAAATCAAGGTCATTTGATGAGCAGAACTTCATGAACATGCATAAGGTGATTTTCTTAATCTTTTCCCTAGATTAAATTCGGTTGAGTTTCTGCAAATGTGAATGTTACAAAATTTGTAGATTTTGTTACAAGCATTCCAGATCAGTTGAGTTTGCATTTTTCTGATTTTTCTGTGATTTGTTTCGCATTTTAGAAGTTCACTGGTATACACTGTAAAACTTGCAGAGACACCCTTGAACGAAAAAAAGAAATTACAACCGGGTCCTTCGCCGGCCTTCTCCGCCGTGGCATCTTGCCGGTGGTGTTCTGCGGTGCAGGGCTTACCGGGGCTGCCACGGGGAGGCGCGTGGGGGAGAAAGGATCGAGGAACACCTACCCTGGTCGACGTTCGAGCGTTTGGAGCACAGGTTCAAGCTCGTCGGCGTTGATGGCGGTTCGGTTGTTCGGTTCGCCGGCGCTGGAGGTGAAGGAGGGCTCGGGGTAGGGGAACAAGGTGCGCACGAGCACCGCGTGAGCTCGTGGATGCTTCTGGGGTTGCTATCGGGCTCGGTCTTCCCCGGAGCTGGCCGGTCCGCGGTGAGCCTGAGCTCGCCGGCGGCGGCGCAAAAGGGGAACGGCTTCGGGAGGGGGTTTGGATTCGATTCCGCGCGCGTGGAGCTTAACTGGGAGGTAGCGAAGCTGCTGCGGTGGTCGGAGGGGGCAATGTGGGGCTAGGCTAGCCGGTCCGCGCGAGCTGGATCTCGGCGGCCATGGCGGAGCGGCGGGAGGAGGAAGAAGGGGAAGAAGGGGCGCGACTGTGGGGTGCTGGGGGTCTTTATAGGCCAAGGAGCTCCTGGGGGAGGAATGCAGTGACTGGGGGCGGTTGATTTGGTCCTGGGTGGCTCGACGGCGAGCGGGCGGAGGAGGCAGCGGCGCTGCGCCGGCCGGGGTGTCGTGGCGGCTCGGGAGCGGCCTGGGACGCGTGTGGGCGTGGGAGGGCGCCAAGGGGCAGGCCAGGTGGCGTGGAGAGGTTTCCCCGGGTCCATTTGGCCGCGGGCGCGCGGTGGACGAAGTCCACCGGCGGCGTACGGCAGGCGGCGGCTGAAACAGAGCAAGCCGGGAGAGAGAGATGGAGGTAGGGGCTCTTTTGCGATTTCTGAAAATTTCAGGGACCTCTCGGTAAACAAAAATTATCTCCTATTTGGAGGGCTCAAATGGTAAAGTGTTGAATACCATTTTTGCATAACTTTTCAAGATCTACAACTTTTGTGTTATGCAAATTTTCGTTTGAAACTCACATTTTGAACTATTGGTACATTTACATATTTGCACAAAAGGACTTTAGTTTTAATCAGTTTTTGACTTGATTTTGGCTGAAGTTCAATTGAGCACATGTCAATTGAAATACCTCTCATGAGCCAACAAAAAATTTTGTGCACATTTTTGAATTAAAATTTGAGTAGTTTTTCACTCCTTTCTCTTTTTCCTTTAATTTCTTTTGTATGATTTGTGTCTTAGTTGGTCCTTTCTCTTTGAATTAGTTTCCCAAATTTTTCTTTTAACTTTAACTAAGGTGTATTGATTGGATTTAAAAGTATTGACACCTGAGGTGTCACAACCTACCCCCCTTAAAAGAATCTCGTCCCGAGATTGGATGATTAAATTGAGGCGGGGAAAATGATATACCTGAGGTGGAGCTAATGAAACCCGGATAATGTCGATTAAGATAATCCTCCGTCTCCCAGGTGGCTTCTTCTTCAGTGTGATGAGACCACTGAATTTTATACATTTTTACCACCTTTCGACGAGTACCTCTCTCTTTTTGATCCAGAATTCTGAGTGGATATTCGGTATATGAGAGATCGGGCTCCACTAAAATTTCCTGCTGATCAATGATTTCCGTAGGAACTCGAACACATTTCTTAAGTTGGGATATGTGGAAAACATTATGGATGGCGGCAAGTCGTGAAGGAAGTCGCAAACGATAAGCCACGGGTCCACATTCTTCAATGATTTCATATGGCCCGACATAGCGAGGTGCGAGCTTACCCCTAACTCCGAAACGTTGAACGCCTCGAGTTGGGGACACTCGTAAATAGATGTGATTACCAACCATGAACTTCAAAGGATCCCTTCTTTTATCGAAATAACTCTTTTGCCGAGACTGGGCTGCTCGGAGGTTTGCTTGTACTATTTTTACTTTCTCTTCAGCCTCGACCACTAATTCAGGTCCAAAGATTTGACGTTCTCCAGTCTGGGACCAACTCAAAGGAGTTCGACACCGTCGACCATACAAGGCCTCGAAGGGTGCCATCTTCAGACTGGCCTGATAGCTGTTGTTATAAGAAAACTCAGCCAAGGATAAACATTTGTCCCAGTTTTTGTCATAATGGATGACACATGCTCGAAGCATATCCTCAAGAATTTGATTCACCCTTTCGGTCTGTCCATCAGTCTGTGGATGGTAAGCTGAGCTTCGAATTAATTTAGTTCCGAGAGCCTCTTGGAATTGCTCCCAAAACCTTGCCACAAACTGAGGACCACGATCCGATATAATTGTTTTGGGTGTACCGTGTAGGCAGACAATCCGATCAATATAGATCTCCGCATATTTCTTGGCTCGATATTCAGTATGCACTGGAATAAAATGAGCAGTCTTTGTGAGCCTATCAACAATGACCCAGATGGAATCATGGTGCTGAGAAGTATTTGGTAAGCCCACGATGAAATCCATGCTGATATCTTCCCATTTCCAAGATGGAATTGGTAGAGGTTGGAGAGTTCCAGCAACTTTCAAGTGACTAGCTTTCACTCTCTGGCAGGTGTCACATTCTGCGACATATTTGGCAATCTCTCTCTTCATGCGAGTCCACCAAAATTTTTGCCTGAGATCTTGGTACATCTTGGTGCTGCCCGGATGAATAGAGAATTTAGAGAGATGTGCTTCGTCCAGGATTTGTTTCCGCAGGTCAGGATTCTTGGGAACGACTAGGCGATCCTCGAACCACAAAATTCCTTTATGGTCCACTCGGAAACACTTATATTTATTTTCACCTTCTACTACTTGCTGCTTGATGATACCAACACTTTTGTCGTGTAATTGTGCCATGATGACCTGGTCATAGAGTGTCGGTTCCACCGAAATATGATTCAAAGAGCCCTGAGGAATAATTTCTAATTTCAGCCTTTGCATTTCAGCACACAATGTGTCATTATATGACTCCATTGATAGGCAATTGCAGTGAACCTTGCGACTGAGCGCATCGGCTACAACATTCGCCTTGCCCGGATGATAATGAACCTCCAGATCATAATCTTTGATTAATTCCAGCCATCTTCGTTGCCTCATATTCAGCTCACTTTGAGTGAAAATGTATTTGAGACTCTTATGGTCGGTATAGATATTGCAATGAGTGCCCATAAGATAATGTCTCCAAAGCTTGAGAGCATGAATAACGGCGGCTAGTTCCAGATCATGAGTGGGATAATTTAGCTCGTGTGGCCGAAGAGCTCGGGAAGCATAAGCTATCACCCGATTGTCTTGCATTAGAACACAACCAAGACCAGTGCCTGAAGCATCACAATAAACGTCGTATGGTTTATTGTTGTCAGGTTGAGCCAAGACTGGCGCAGTGGTTAGATGTGCTCTCAATGTATGGAATGCTTCATCACACTTCGTGTTCCATTTAAACTTGACATCTTTCCTTAGTAGTTCTGTCATGGGCTTAGCAATTCTGGAGAAGTCCGGAATAAATCTGCGGTAATACCCCGCCAAGCCGAGAAAACTGCGGATCTGATGAACTGAAGTAGGAGGTTTCCAGTCCATCACTTCTTGTACTTTGCTGGGATCAACTGAAATGCCTTCACTAGATATAGTGTGACCCAGAAATTTGACTGTGTCCAGCCAGAATTCACACTTGGAGAATTTTGCGTACAGCTTATGATCTCTGAGACGTTGAAGAACAATGCGCAGATGTTGCTCATGTTCTGCCTCATCTTTGGAATAGATCAGAATGTCGTCAATAAAGACTACGACAAACTTGTCAAGTTCCGGCATAAATACCGAGTTCATGAGATACATAAAATAAGCCGGAGCATTGGTGAGACCGAAAGACATAACCAAATATTCATAGAGACCATATCGGGTTGAGAAGGCGGTCTTGGGAATATCGCAAGGCCGGATTTTAATTTGATGATAACCCGAACGAAGATCAATCTTGGAGAAAATCTTTGCTCCAGCCAATTGATCAAACAATACATCAATGCGGGGAAGTGGATATTTATTTTTGATGGTCACCGCATTGAGAGGCCGGTAATCAACACACAACCTCAGACTATCATCCTTCTTCTTTACGAACAATGCTGGACAGCCCCAAGGTGAAGCACTTGGGCGAATAAAACCCTTGTCCAACAGTTCTTGTAGCTGGATTTTTAGTTCAGCCAATTCTTTAGGCGGCATTCGGTATGGCCTTTTTGAAATAGGTGCTGTACCAGGCTGAAGTTCAATGACAATTCGATATCCCGGTCTGGCGGCATACCAGGTAAATCTTCCGGAAAAACATCTACATACTCACGGACTACAGGAATATCTTCGAGACGAATATCTTTCATGGCATAGGCACAAGAGTTGTGACATTGATGATGTGGTAAATATAGAATCGAATGACCATGAGTTGGAGAATTTATTTCAACGGCTCGGGAAGAGATATCTAACATTACCCCATGTCTTTTCATCCAATCCATTCCCAGAATAATGTCCATACCTTCTAGTGGCAACAAGATTAAAGTGGTAGGAACAGTTTTACTACCCAAACTAAGTGGCGCATTATGAACGATTTGGTTTGATGCGACTTTACCACCCGGGGTAGATATCATAAATGACCCCTTTGTGTGACAGAAATCTAACCCAACCCTTGCTCCGAATTTAGAACTAATGAAGCTATGAGATGCACCAGAATCGAATAAGATAACAGTGGGGTGTTGGTTTATAGAGAATGTACCCGACATGATTGGTGCTCCCTCAGGAAGGTTAGCAAGGTTGGTGAAGTTAAGTCGGCCCTGCCTGACTTGAATGGTTTGCCTCTTGCCCTTGTTCTGATCATTCCTGCGAGAAGCCTGCCCTTGAGATTGTCCCGCCTGGGGGCACATCTTGGCAAAGTGATCCGGACTCCCGCATCTGAAACAGCGGTTATTATTATCGGGGCGAGCGGCTGGCTGAGCATTCGGCCTAGGGCCGTTCTGCTGCTGCTGAGGTGCAAATCGAGCTTGCTGGGGAAGCCCGAATCGAGTCTGCTGCTGCTGTTGAGGAGGCCGAATAATCCAACGCCCTGGCTGAGGGGCCTTCTGAGAGGACGCGGGTAGGTTATTTTGCGCAATACGATACCTCGGTGCAGAGGAACTCGA
>NC_053151.1:1775000-1827500 GCF_016808335.1 Panicum virgatum
TCTATTTTTTATTATTATTGTGGGCCCTGGGAATAGCAGCTTGCAAGATGACAAGCCAAATTGCTAGTTAGGAACTTGGGATACAAGGTTTGATTCAGGTACAAAAGCAGCATTATTGTTGCCATTTTCTCCAATCGTCATCGCAGCTGATGAAAATGAACAAATAAGGTGAAATTGTTATTTCAATTAACGATCCTGGTGCTTGAAATGCACTACTGCAGTTGTGCTAAAGTTCTATCTCATGTTAGAGTGTGGAACACTGGAACTACGATGATGCACTACCAGTGAACTCTTTTCAAAACCATAAATTGTCCGACAGAGGGCTATCGAAACTCTTGCTTATCAACGAGCTTGATGAGAGCTTGCTTTTAGCTGCCTCAAGTATGCCTCACTTCTCTATGCTTTTCCTTGTATACTTATATCTTCTATTATTGCATTATCTAATTTTCATGTTGCAGGTGATGGAAATGTACGTATATGGAAAAATTTTACTCAAAAGGGAGGACAAACACTTGTAGCTGCTTTCTCATCAGTTCAGGGTCATCGAGCTGCTGGTCGCAGTATTGTGATCTATTGGCAGTAGCAATCTGGTTGCCTGGTAATATTCTACTACTTTCCCATTGGTTCTGTAATTTTATTTTATGTGCTGTAGGCTGTTCTAATACAAGAACTTGCTTCCTTTTGTTGTTCAATAGTATGCTTCTGGTGACATGTCTTCCATCTTGGTATGGGATCTTGACAAGGAACAACTTCTCAGTACCATTCAGTCATCTGGTGATAGTGCAATTTCTGCCCTGGTAAGTTCTTGTTACCATGTGCTATATGAGCAATTCAAATATTAGTTTGTTGACAGCCAAATTTGGCACCTGCTAAGGTCGACCGGTCTGACCGGTCGGGCCGACCGGTCAGATCGGTCTGGTTTGTACAGTCCGAGTAGAATTAGGTTTTTTGTAAAGAGTCCTCATGTAATCCTACTCGTGAAGGGGTACGTCTTCCCCGGCCTATAAATATAAAGGCTAAGGCCGATTGAAGTTAATCCCAATCGATTCATACAATTACCTTTACCTTTTACCCTCCAAACCCTAACTTTTCCAACCCTATCTGTTGTTCTTCGCTCGTCTCTACGGCGTTCGATGGCATTCTGAGTGGCCTGCCGACCTCAGAGCAACCCTAGCTCCATTAGCTCCGACGGGGTCCCTCCCGAACTCTTGGTTCTAGGTCTTCGCCGTCTTCCTGGAGTACCGGTCTGACCGGTCCGCTATACCGGTCTAACCGGTCGGCGCAGGGAGGCTGCTGGTGTTGATCATTTTGACGATCCTGCTGCGCGTTCTAGCGCGTTCGAGTGTGTGACTAGATTTTGCGTCAACACACTTTTTGGCCACTCCGCTGGGGACAGATTAATCTGGTTTTTAAACCGATCTAATCTAATTCTCAAAGAATGGAGGAGGAGCCCCAGGAGGTTCAGGGTATCTCAGGACTTGACACTACGTCTGGAGTGCCCCTGCCACCACTTCCGGGAGCTCACTCTCCAATGAGGAGCGAGTCTTCAGTCAACAACCTGGACGACTTTTAGATAATGTCTTAAGTAGTATTTCGCGCATACTCCTCTATAGGGTAGCCTAACTTTGGATGGTGATGTAATAGGCTAACTAAGAGTTGAGTACCTTGCTTTTGTAATGAGTGCCGCTCATATGTAAAAAATACCTTAATCGCTTAGGCCTTGGCTAAGAACTTGATGGATGGTTGTAATGGTTTAATTGCAGTTGAGTATATCGCTGCAGAAACTTGTCTAAATTTTTATCCATGTTTCCTTGCATTTCTGAGCTGTGCGTTGAATACCAAAGTTGTTGTGAATTTCATGATCTAGCTGCTCACAAAATTTCAGCATCATTAGACTTGTGTGCCAAAAGTTATGGCCAGAACAGTGTACCTCGGCCTGCTGAAAAGCAGACTGGACAGAGAGGCAGAAATTCCATTTTTTTCGCCCACCTTAACTGTCGATTTAGCTTTGGAATTGAATACCAAAGTTGTAGTATGATAAATTATCTATCTGCTGTCAAAATTTGGGCGCATTTCGATGAACAGAGTGCAAGTTATGGATTTTCTTGTAACAAGCAGCGTTGCTGTCCCTGTTGTTATCATACTCGTTCCAATTGTACTTTTCCGCGATTACCCTTCTATACTTTGGGGAAGTCATATGTCACCATACTAATGAGAGAATTTGTCGTTCCAGATGGTGGGAGCGACACGTGGCAACCCTGAGGGTTTTGGGGACGCGAATGGTAGCGGATCGCAGCGACCGCCACCACCGCCACCCAACTTTGCGGAATATCTGGCCGCCCAAACTGAGTTACTCCGTCAACTCATCCAGGGATAGCAACAACAGCAACAGCAGCGGGGTGGACCAAATGTTCATCAACCTCAAGCTGCTGGTTACCCAGAATTCTTGGCAACTCAGCCTCCTCTGTTCAACAAGACAGAAGAGCCACTGGATGCGGATGCGGATGCTTGGATTCGCACTGAAAGTGATCGGGTGCTCGTAGCCTAACAGTAGGAGAGGGTGAATTAGACAAAATAGAAACTTTAACCTCAAGCTCCAACTAATTTTCACATAAATTAAACTAAAATATACTATCTAGATGTGCAACTAGTGTTCTTCTAGTGTGAAAACTCTCATCCCAAAAGAGTTATGTAACTTATAGCCAATCCTATTAAGATACTACTCTAAAAATGTAAAAACACACAAAAATTGCAATAAGTAAATACGGAAGCTTAAAGAAAAAATGAGAGAAAATAAATTCTTTGACACGAGGATTTTTCCCGTGCTTCGGTTAGCCATAAAGGCACACCTACATCTATGTTGTTGAAGCACTCGCAAAGAGTATTGCTTCTCGGCAATCAAGTCTCTTCCAGGGACACCAAGTCACCACGGTCACCTTGATCCCGATTTCCAATAAAGAGCTTCACCAAGAAGGGTGGGGTCTCCACGTCCCCAGCCCAAGGTTGTCGACGCCACTCCACACCAAGCCGGAGGATCGTTGACGTGTCGGCGAGCCACCAAGACTCCAAGGATGACCGGCGCACCGAGATACAATGTTGGTTCACTCTAGAACCATAGCACAAGGCACAACATCTTACTCTCTCACTTACTTAAGAGCTAACCTAGCACAAACACTCTCGAAGTTGTGCTAAGGACTAAAAATTTGATCACTAAGTTCTTGAATGGCTTGGAGATGTTCTTGCGTGTGGGTGTGATGTCTTGGAACTCCAGCAAACGTCAAATGGCCGAAGGAAGGCATATATATAAGACACCAAGTCCATAGAGCCGTTGCCCCAATGGCTACCAAAAACCAGCTAAGCATCGGCTGAACCAACGCCACTTGGACACGGGTATCGGTTCAACCGGTCGCTCTAACCCTCCAGGTAGCCGTTGAGCTTCTGACACACTGCCTACTGCTGACTCAGAACCCATCAGTTTAACCGATGCAATGCACCGATGACCTATCGGTTCAACAGGTGCTGAAGAGATCTGCCTTTACTTTCCTGCAGCGCTGACGTCATTGCACCAACGCCTTGCTATGATGCGCCATCGGTTTAACCGGTGCTGAAGACCTGGTTCCCGGTCGCTTGACATGCTCTCTGGACAATGCCCTGGTGAATGCACTGATGCCCCCCTTTTCTTGACCGTCGTTCCAACCGGTGCCACTGAGATTTCTTGACTTGATCTTCATGCACTCTGTTCAATGCACTGATACCTGTGCGTCGGTTTAACCGGTGACTATCAGTTAGGCCGGTGCAGGGTCATCGGTTAATCCGGTGCTATTGATTTGGTTTTGCATCTATTTATCCAACTCGTTGCGGCAGCCATTTAGACACTTCAAAAAATATTCTCTCTGCTTTTTCACTACAGTTTTAGTGTCTTGACGGTGAATTGGACACATCTCTATGGTGAATTGGACACATTGGATTTTATCCATGGGACCTAAAAATCCTACAAATGTGATCTCACAAACTTGTTAGTCACATTGATTATGTTATCATACAATCCCAAAATCATAAACAATGGCCTAATAGGGCCATGTTCCTTACACAATCAATTGAATCTTTTATTCTTTTATCTATCGGCTCTCCAATTGCTGCAGACCAATGAGATCCTCCATGAAGAAGATGCAGCATTCCGCCATGGTTGTGCACGAAACTGAAGTAGCTTATGACGATGATGTTTATCTAACGACAACAAGACAGCCAGCAGTGATATATATACGTGAATTAAATCAATTTCGGAAGATCTTTTTAACTTGATTGAGGAACGATGGTGTTAAGACAATGCTGGGTTAGTTACACATAGGGATCGAAGTCCTTTTTTCCCTTTTTCTTTTCTTTCTTTGAGTAAAGCCATTTTTTTCACCTGGCGTGCAAAAATAGTAGTACCTTTTTTAAGGGGAGGCAAAATAGTAGTAACTGTTGGGAGAATGGCCCATGCATAGAGGTGCTGAAATGGCCCAAAATGTAGACAGGCTAGAGATGTAATTGTCACAGACTGCATATATTGTCACAACACAGCTTGTAATTGTTATAGGTCTTTAATGACCCACTTCTATGATGAAAATAGTCACCAAATTGTCATAGAAGGCCTCATCTCTTGTAGTGGCGGCGCAGGTATTTCATATGGCCAAGCAGCAGTAAAGAAAGAGTTTCCCTAAAAAAATGTAAAGAAAGAGTAGAAATGCCAACTAAAATACACATCTTTGCTTGTCGCTTCTCTCGGTCGCCAAAGGAATGGCTGCTCTAGCTACATGCTGGCACTACTAGAAAAAATGCCTTAAGGCACCGGTTGCAGGTGCCCTTTGGTACCGGTTTTTTGAACCAGTACCCCGAAAGTGGTACCAAAGGCTAAATTAACCGGTACCTAAGGCCTCCAAAATTCACGAAAAATATTCTTTTTGGCTGGGATTTGAACTCGCGACCTCTAACCTCGTGCGTTGCTCCTTTACCATCTCAGCTACACAGTTCTTCTGATTGAGAAGGAGATGCTTTTCTTTTGAAGTAACCCATGGATGAGCCTACGGTACTGGTTGGTAACACCAACCGGTACCTAAGGCTCGTCTAAAGGTACCGGTTGGTGGTACCACCCGGTACTAATATAAAAGTTACCACCCGGTACCTATGGAGAGCCTTAGGTATCGGTTGATAATACCAACCGGTACCTAAGGCTCATTCAAAGATTCCATCCACAGGTACCGGTTCATCTCCATACCGGTACTTTTGGGGTGGACCTAAAGCTTGTTTTCTAGTAGGTTGGAGTCATTGCCCGAACATAAGGGGAATTTCAGAACGTCTACAGATTTGTTTGTTCAGCACTTCAGTGCGGATCTGAAGTCGGCCTGCCGGACGGCCGAAAGGTTCTTTTCAATTAGGGCATAAAGAGTCAAAGAAGCAACTTATAGACGCAAATATTACAGGTAATGCACGCAGGTGCGATCTCTCCTATCGCACAAGCCTTCCTCATGCGCAGCCCATTCGATTTTTTATGTTTTCCGGTGGCCTAAACGTTTTTCGGCCCATCTCTCCCCCCGTGTTTCATTTCTTCTTGGAAAGGCTCCACCGAGGTTTCGCCAGCTTCCCTTCAGAGGTCGTCGCCGGGGATTTCTGATCCGGGTTTGTCTGATGCTGGCTAAGGTTTTCTTCATATTAAACTTCTTTCCTGAGTCCGCTCTCTGAAAGGATCTCGGATGTCATCTAGAGAGGGTGAATAGGCATTTCTACAAATTCTGCAAATTACAAATTAAACCAAACTGTTAGCACACTCACCGGTCAGACCAGTTAGGCAGACCGGTCAGACCGTTCTTACACTTAGACTGCTGAACAGAATATGAAACTGATCAGACCGTTGTACTGTAGAACCTACACAGATATCATAGTTCTTCCCTCCTCGAGTTCTAGCACAAAAACAATTTGGTGTAGTGCCTCTGTAGGTGATGCCAAGTATATTTCAAGTCTCTACACGCACAGAAACAATACAACCAAGTAGATCGAGCGAAAGCACAAAATAAAGCTAGAGTCGCAAGTAGCGGGGCAAATCACAAATGGAGATACAAAGATTTGTTTCGAAATTCAGATAATCCTACGTCTCCATTGAGGAACTTATTGGGTGTGAGTCGCTTTCAACTCAGTCCCGTGAGTTGGGTCACTTTCAACCACTCCCTCATTTTCCACTATCTTGATTATCCTTTCCACCAAGGGGACAAGATCACGCCACACAAACTTGGCGCTGCTCACCACACTGTTGGGAGCTAGCCGACAATGCCTAGCCGTCTAGGAAGCAAGCTTCCAAGAGTAACAAATGCCACAAAGCTTTCTCGACATTGATCTCAAGTGCTCAAGCTATGAATGCTCTCTGCAGCTCAACTTTGAGCTCTCACAAGGCTCACTTTGATCACACACGCTCAATCTCTCAACCCAACCAAAAGATATTAAATCTAGTTAGCACAACTCACAAAGAGTGTTGGAGAGAGCTTGCTGGTCAAAGGAATAGCTTCAAGAAACTCAAAGATGCCAGGGAACCAGCTGCACACGCAAGAGAGGACCAAGGGATATAAATACCCAACTTCCTAAAACTAGTCGTTATAACTGTTAATGCAGACCAGTCTGACCGATCCCCCATGTAACACCTCCGGTGTTTAGCACTATATTAAACAAGCAATTAACATGCAATGACACGGTTAACCCTAGTCGGTTAATTACTTAAAAGCCGGGTTCCTTTTAAATACACCAAAAAGCCAACTCTCGCATCTTTGATCAAACGAACTTTTGCCCAACACGAAAGTTGTAGAGCTTGACAAGATAAACAACTTTCGTGTTCAAAGTTTTTCAAGTTCTAACATGAAAATTTGAGAAAAACCCCGAAAACAAGCGGGATCATTAAACTTGAATTCAAAATTCAAACTTCCGAATCATCGCTCAAATGAAGTTTTGCCTGAAAGGAAAGTTGTAGGAAATTTAATTTCGAACAACTTTCGTATTCAAATTTTTTCGAGTTTCAATTGCAAATCTTGAGTTTAGACTGAGTCAAACCGTTGACATTTTCTTTCCTCTCTCCACTCTCTTTCTCTCTCCTCTCTCTCTCCCCGGCTGACTTCCCTACCTGCTCTGCGCGCGCGCAGGCACTTGAGCGCGCGTGCGCTCGCTGCCGCGCTGCGCCGCTGCCACGCCCTCGCTGCCTCGCTGCCCTGCTGCCTCGCGGTGCTGCGCCGCTGACGCCCCCTCCACTTGAGCGCGCACGCCGTCCCCGCCGCGCCCTGGCCGTTGACGCTCACGCCACGACAAGAGCACGGCGACGCGCCGCCTCGCCGCCGTGGCGCCCAAACGGGCCGGCCGCGCACCTGCCCGCGCCGCTGCCACGGCCGGCCTTCAATGCTGCACGCCACCGACACCCCCGCACTCCCTTCCCTCTCCCTGGCCGCCTTAAAGGCCAAGCTGAGCCTCGCACACGCGCGCCCAGAGCCACAGCCGCCCGCCATGGCCGCCGCCTAAGCTCCACCGCCGAACTCCCCTCTGCAGCCCCTCTCCTCCCCATTTTGATTCGCCACCCCGTGTTCCCGCTCCTCCCCTCTCCGTTCCATCCTAAACCGAGCCCCCACTCCCCTCCCCGCGCTCTGGAACGCCGCCGCGTCCACCATAGCCGCCACCGTGCACCACCTCACCGCGGAGCCCCCTTCCCCGCCCTTCCTCGCCTCCAATGGACCTCCTAGCTAGCTTCTACTCACCTCCGTGAAGCTCCCAGACCACTCGCCTCCGCCCCGGACCGCCGGAGCGGCGCCACCGCCGTCCGCCACCGGCCGCCGCCGCCACTGCTCCGTGGCCGGCCCTCCACAAGCCACCCCGAGCTCAACCAAGGGCGTCCCAAGGTTGCTCTCGCTCTCCACATGATGTTCCCCCACTTCCCCTCGCCGCCGGCGAGCTCCCTCGCCGGGAATCGGACCGCCCACCGCCTCCCCTGCTCCAAGTCCGGCCAAGGGCATGTCCGCGAGGAAAACACTTCTTCCAGGGGCCTAGATGCTAGTTTACATTTCCTTTTTCTTTTTGTTTTGAAAAACAGCAACCTAGTAAATTCGTTTAAAAATCGTAGAAAAATCAGAAAAATGCAAACTCAATTGTTCTGGAATCCTTACAAAGATATCTACAACTTTTTCTACATGCACTTTTCATTTGCTCAATAGTTTTTACTTCATTTAAAATACAAAGAAAATGCACTTTATATTAGATCTCAAGTTACAAGCATGAGTTGTTAGCCATTTTTGGTCAGTGTGTTACATGTTAGATGTATAAGCTTGTGTAAAAATTTCGTGGACAGTTTACATGCCTAGCTATCATTTTATTTAACTCTTGTTATATGCCTAGGAGGGATAGTTTTATTTATCCAAGTTGTTATATTATGTTTCATGGGTTCAAACTTTTACAGTACTTATGTTTTAGTTCCAAGAGTGTGTAGAAAAAGTTTGAGAAATTTTAGTCAAGTCAATCTGGACCAAATGATTTTTTGTGAGGATAGCTACATTAAATCATTAAAAATAGTTTCTGTACATGAAAAATTCTAATAATTTTTCTAGGGGTTAACCTTGAGTATATAACCGTGCTGGTAAAAGATAAGCCTCTGGAACTTGCTATAACAGTCTGAGGAATTTAATTTTGATCCATGCAGCAATACTTTGTGCTATTTTTCATGCCCTGTACAATGCTTGTTTAATTGTGAAAAACTTATGGAAGTCTCATCTTTAGGTATACAACACTCAGTTAAAATTTCATTACCAGTCCTTGTATATTTTGACCTGCAAAATTCATTTTTGTTTCTAGCAGTAGCTGTTTATTTTATTTTTCATGATTAATAGGCTGCATGAAATGGGCTAAAAATTTCACAGTAGGCAAGTTACTCAGAGGTGTATCTTGCATAAAAATTTCAAACCCAGAATCTCTGTTTAACTTTATTTATGACAAGGACATGCTTAACCTAGTAATAAATGAGAAAAATCTTTTTCTTTTACTGCATGGGGATAAAAGGTAAAACCCACCCTAGTTACTTTGTGAAGTCCGTTATAGTGATTATTACTCTATAAAGGATTGTCCAAAATGAGGTAACATAATCCTTTGCAAATCATCTTGAATTTGTGTTAGATTACAACTCTTTAGTGAAGAATTGATTAAATCGTATCACTAAAATGACTCACGCATATGCATTTCATATAGATTCGACTACTCTCCCTAACGGTACGTACGAGTTGGTGCCGGAGTCCGAGAGTGAGCTCCGTGAAGCTCAAGTGAACCTAACTGAAGCCATTGAAGACCTGAACCCGAGTTCAGAAGAGCCCAAGGCTAGCTCCGCTCAGGAAGGCAAGCCCCGGAGCATGTCCTACCTAATTTAATTTATGCAACCATTCGTATTCCTATTTATTTATGCATTTAAGTTGCAGGAATTATTTGGAACCTTAGTTGCATGATCCTAGGTACCTATGCTTGAACACTAGTATGTATAGGTCGCTAGTTGGCTATGCTAATGGTTCGGTAGAAGACGAGTGATTTCCTGTCACTCGCGAGCTCATAGGAGTTGAATGTTTACTACACACTACAATATAAGGTTTACGGGGCGGGGTTATTGTACTTGTGATACCCCGTCTGTTTAGTGAAAATGGATAAGGTCGCGGTGTGTGGTAGTGGTGGTTAAGCGTTTGAACGTACTAACCACATGCCGAGGAATATGGTAATCGGTAAGCTTAAGTACCTGATCGGCCCGGGGAGTGGACTTTTCCCTCACCCTCTTTGAACTGGGTTCACATGCGGGTACAAGAAGGCGCACGCGGGGCGTGGATTCTTGTAGTCGAGGTGGGTGACCCTGATCCACGAGCCAGAAAGAAAGGGGAAATGTTGTGTGGGAACTGGGTTCCCATGCGTGTGTTTAGGTCTGCCTGGCCAGGTTAACAAATTCGATTCGAATCGTCCGACTCTCACGGATATTGGGACTGCTTAACCCTTTTGCCACATAGAGTAAGAAGTGAAACAATGATGATGAGAAATATGGTTGAATGATGAAAAATAATTGTTTTTCCACCATGTATGCTATTGGATAGATGCTAATGTAGAATGGTTAATCAAACTAGAATTTGAAAGCTAAAATCGGAAAATAAGGACTTACTCTTTATTGCTTACGGCAAAAACAAACCCCTCAAGCCAAAAGCCTTGCATGTCTAGTTAGAGGGTTAGATATATCATAGTCGGGTAAGCCTTGCGGAGTATTAGTATACTCAGCCTTGCTTGTGGCTCCACTTTGTTTCAGGTGATACTTTTGAAGATCAGATAGCTAGTTTGACTTGGCCGTGTGTTTTACCTCCTGGTTGGTCGGTGGAGTGGGATACAACTCCGGCCAATGAGGGCAATGCCGAGTGATGTCATGTACGGGCTTCATCATGACATCATGTATCGTCGTTTAGAACTCGTTTTATTTCCGCTGTAGTGAACTCTGAACATCTTTCAATTCGAACTTCAAGTACCCTTCGGAGATTTCGAACTTGGTTTGTAATAATTAAGTTAAGACTCTGTAAGGTAATGTATCTGTGAAATGTTGTACTCTCTGGACTCACCTTCATGTGGGTTGCATGTAAGCTTTGGGTTCGATCGACGCTCAGGTGGATTCTTCGGGACTTTACCCGACAGCACTGCCGAATTACTCCGTTTGAAGTGCGTGTTAGCCGGGATTATCTTTAAGATGATGGTTAGCACACTTGATCCGGATTAATTAGGGCGGTACTGCCACAGCTGGTATCAGAGCCGAATAAAGCGCACACCCGAGAGTACGGCAAGATTTCGAAAGTTTTCCTTAAAACCTAGCCACAAAATCATGTTTGGAAAATACGTTCGTTCGCTAAGGATCGTGCATAGTACGTAAAGCCCTAGGGGAAAAAATTATGGGAGTTACTAGGTGGCTATCTAACTTATGGTTTATTTATAACTGACTTCCAGCACATTACTTTCTGTACTTTAAATTCAGTACTTTACATTATGTAACGACGCACCTACGCTAAGGTAAGACGGTAAGAATCCTCAGTCAACTGAGAGAGTTTGACCTTCCCGTCGGTGATGCGAGCCGAACGCTGCCCTCAAGCAGTGGCTTACTTGAGGTGCTGCCAATATACCAACTATTAGTTGGCTATATTGGGAGTAAAGTATACTCAGTCAGCTGAGAGAGTCTGACCTTCCCGTCGGTGATGCGAACCGAACACTGCGCTCAAGCAGTGGCCTACTTGAGCTACTACCAATATACCGACCATCGGTCGATTATATTGGGAGTAAAAGAAACTGTGAATACGTCGCCTCGGTACCGTATGAGCACTGTCCATGCAGTGTTGGACGCATGGATGCCGCTTCTATAGTGAGCGGTAATGTATGTGGACGCTTTCATGAGTGCTGGCATGAAAGGTTCAATGAATATATATCTGTCATTTTTTTTCTGCAGGTACACTAACCGCGATTACGTAAGTTAAGAACGGTTAGAACTCGGCTAGCAATATATATATTTAGGGAGAGACGTAAATTGTGCCATGCCACCGGTGCTAACCACGTAAGTCCGAAGCTATTTGGCAATTGTTTTAGTATGTGAGTACGAATAGGACCTGCATGCATCATGATCATAAATTGAAAGCCAATAAAAATGGATGTGGATTAGTTGGGAATGTTAAGGTTTGCACGTGAGCACGGTTCATCTTCTCTCGATTAAGGTTTATCTAAAAATCTGTCATTTCTGCTATATCCTGGAAGATGAAATTATTTGACATAGTAGATGACTCCCTCTGTAACCGTGCTAGTGGATGATTTTGCCCCAAAACCTGCCTACTAGCTGCTGTGTAAAAATGAGAATTTTTCGACTAGTATACAGTGGGGTACACTAGAAACTTTGACACCCTGTTTTCTGTCAGTTTTGAGCACCTGTGTTGCACGAATTTTTAGGCCTTCCTAGAGATGTTTTCTGCAGATGTGTCCAACACAAAACATGTGCCAAATTTACTCACCAAGCTTCTGTAAAAATTTGGTAAATTTAGGCTTAGTAGTTTGTCCTCAGCACTCAGTTTATTAGCTCTCTGGTCACTGAAAATTCTGGGCTGACAGCAAAGCAAAACTATAAGGATAAGACCTTCTTAGGCTCTGATCTAGCTCTTGAGTTGACTAGCAAAGTTGTTCCTAAGAACCTAAGGAATGTTCCTGTAAATTTTGAGAATTTTTAGAGCTCCGTGCTTTCAGTTATACTCATTTTCGTGCACTACCCAAAATCTGTTTCAACCATCACTCACTTGTGTACATCTTTTGTACAGATGGCTGCCCCTACTCTCCTGGTGTTTGATGAGGATGGGCGTGCACACTCCGAGTGCACCCACTGGCAGGGTTTTCCCTCCATTCTTTGGGAGGTGATGCGCGATGCCGGATATCCCAGTCCCCCGCGCTATGTGGGCGAGGAGTTCCTTGAGATGGGAGTCGCGCGCTGTCGCGTGCGCATGACTCATGCTCCCCACCCTTTTCCAGCTCACTGGGCTTCCTTGGAGCTAGAGGTAGTTGGACACCATCTGGTTGACACTTGGGAAGTTGCAGCCATGACAGCACTCAACAAGTTTTGTGAAAAGAATTATGCAGCTGTCACATTAGCTCCTATTGGCCTCTTCCCAGCAGAGCAGCCCAATGACCCTAACTGGCTTAGTAGGGTCGGATACACTAGGTACCTTCAGCAGAACAGAGCTGCAGAGACTATCTCCATGTCAGTGAAGTGCATGAATGCACTCTACCGCTTGCAGACTTTACAGGCCAAAGCCATGGCCCAGATCATTGCTTCTGCACGGACCCGCCATGAGATAGTGATTGCTAAGAATGAGCAGATCAGGGATCTTGATGCCCATGTTGGCGAACTGGAGGGTCTAATTGAGGAGCGCGATGTTCTCTTGGACAACAGGGATGCTGACTTTGCACTTCTTGAGCAGCAGTTCACCGTCCAGCAGGTTCAGCTAAATGCTGCCTTTGATCACATTGAGATGTTGGAGGCTCAGCAGGCCCAGCCCGAGGCCATGGAGGAGGAGCCCCAGGAGATTCAGGGTATCTCAGGACTTGACACTATGTCCGGAGTGCCCCTGCCCCCACTTCCGGGAGCTCACTCTCCAGTGAGGAGCGAGTCGTCAGTCAACAACCTGGACGACTTTTAGATGATGTCTTAAGTAGTCTTTCGCGCATACTCCTCTATAGGGTAGCTTAACTTTGGATGGTGATGTAATAGGCTAACTAAGAGTTGAGTACCTAGCTTTTGTAAAAGAGTACCACTCATATGTAAAAGTACCTTAATCGCTTAGGCTTTGGCTAAGAACTTGATGGATGGTTGTAATGGTTTAATTGCAGTGGAGTCTATCGCTGCAGAAGCTTGTCTGAATTTTTATCCATGTTTCCTTGCATTTCTGGGCTGTGTGTCGAATACCAAAATTGTTGGGAATTTCATGATCTAAGTGCTCACCAAATTTCAGCATTTTTAGACCTGTGTGCCAAAAGTTATGGCCCGAACATTGCATCTCGGCCTGCTGAAAAGCAGACTGGACAGAGCGGCAGACATTGCATTTTTCGCCCACCGTAACTGTTGATTTGGCTTTGGAGTTGAATACCAAAGTTGTAGTATGATAAATTATCTATCTGCTGTAAAAAGTTGGGCGCATTTCGATGAACAGAGTGCAAGTTATGAATTTTCTTGTAACAAGCAGCGTTGCTGTTCCTATTATTATCGTGCTCCTTTCAGTTCTACTTTTCCGCGCTTACCCTTCTGTTCTTGGGGAATGTCATATGTCATCCTACTAATGAGAGAATTTGCCATTTCAGATGGTAGGGGCGACACGTGGCAACCCTGAGGGTTTTGGGGACGCGAATGGTAGCAGTTCGCAGCGACCGCCACCACCGCCACCCAACTTCGCGGAATATCTGGCCGCCCAAACCGAGTTACTCCGTCAACTCGTTCAGGGACAACAACAACAGCAACAGCAGCGGGGTGGACCCAATGTTCATCAACCTCAAGCTGCTGGTTACCCGGAATTCTTGGCAACTCAGCCCCCTCTGTTCAACAAGACGGAAGAGCCACTGGATGCGGATGCTTGGATTCGCACAATTGAGTCCAAGTTCTCACTACTTCTGGCACCATGCTCAGAGCAAAACAAGGCTCGCTTTGCCGCACAACAGCTTCGCGGTTCGGCACGTCTTTGGTGGGATAACTACCTTGGCATGCTCCCAGCTGATCACGTTGCCACTTGGGAAGAATTCAAGGCTGCATTCAAGGGTCACCATATTCCAGAAGGACTCATGGATAGGAAGCTGAATGAGTTCCTGGCTCTTACTCAAGGGACACGTACAGTTCTCCAATATGCCCAAGCTTTCAACAATCTCTGTCAGTACGCGGGCTATCATGCTGACACAGATGTTAAGAAGCGTGATCGTTTTCGTAGAGGCTTAAACACCAAGCTCAAGGAATGACTAAACCCCATTAGGGTAGACACATACAACGAGCTGGTTAATCTCGCACTCACTCAAGAAGACTGTATCATGGCTCACCGTGCTGAGAAAAAGAGGAAAGCACCAGCTGGACCCTCTAGTGCGCAGCCACAGAGGTATCGCGTAGTGCAGAATGTTGCACCCCAGATTCCTCAGAAAGCCCCTCAGCCAGGGCGTTGGGTTATCAGGCCTCCACTGCAGCAGAGCGTTGCATGTTTCCCTGTTCCTCAGTTAACTGGCCCAAGGCCAACTACTCCACCGCCAGCCCGTCCTAGTGAGGGAAATCATTGTTTCAATTGTGGGAGCTCAACTCATTTCGCCCGTGAGTGCCCACAACCCAAGCGACAAAACCAGGGCCAAAGCTTTAATCAAAACAACAAGAACAAGGGCAGAAGGCAAACTGTTCAGGTCAAGCAAGGGCGTATCAATTTCACCACTCTTGCAGAACTCCCTAAGGGCGCACCAGTGATGACGGGTACATTTTCTATCCACAATAAGTCTGCAGTTATATTATTTGATTCTGGTGCATCACATAGCTTCATTAATGCAAAATTTGGTGCAAAAGTGGGTTTGGATTTCTGTCACACCAAAGGGTCTTATATGATATCAACACCGGGTGGGAAAGTTGCTTCAAATCAAATCATGAGAAACGTTCCGATCAAACTGGGTAGCAAAACTATAAAAACTGAATTAATCCTTTTGGCACTGGGAGGCATAGATGTGATTTTGGGTATGGATTGGATGAATCGACATGGAGTGGTCCTAGACATTCCTTCCCGAGCTGTTGAGATCAATTCCCCAACCCATGGAGTTCTTGGGCTTTATACTGCTGCTAGGCATGGTTTACTGTCCCAGAGCAAATGCTTGTAGGAAATGGATGGACTTTAAAACTTTTACAACTAGATGATACCCCGCATGTTGCTACGGGATTTTTTAAATAATTTTTTAAGGTAAAATTTTGAAAGTAGAAACACTAAAGTAATTGCATGGCAACATTTACAGAAAATCGGTGGAAGACATAAATAGATGGTCCTAGTGTCTTATTTTCTACTAGTTTGGCAAAAGATGGTTTCGACCAGAAGAGGCTTCAGAGTTGAGAAAGAAAATGTTTGATCTGCTGCTTCAGTTGTTCGAGAAAGACAACCTATAATGTAAACCTTGTGTACTCGAATCATCTCGTAGTTACAATCAGGGCAAGATCTTACAAAATCCATTCATAACCATGGAATGTGTTGATTCATCTGATCTCTCTGTTCTGCATTTCGACCAGAAGAGGCTTCAAAGCTGAGAAAGAAAAAGTGTTGGATCTGCTGCTTCAGTTGTTCGAGAAAGACAAACTATAATGTAAACCTTGCGTACTCGAATCATCTTGTAGGCACAATCAGGGCAAGATCTTACACAATCCATTCATAGCCATGGAATGCGTTGTTCCTAGGGATGCAAGTGGGTACCCATTGGTATTTTTGGGTTTCTTATTTTAGTTTATTTTCTCTCCCAAACTAATTACATAGCATGTTATTCTAGTTTATTTTATTAAATTTTGAGTCGACCTAATGACCCAAAAAAAGGTGGGAATTGCAACCCTAGTTGTTCCATGTGCTCTCTGTTTTGCATTATTTGAATGGTAGAACATGAAAGAGACTTGTGGATATATTCCATTTGGCCCTAAGTACGTCGTACTCGGTGGATGCAAAAGGGATTCAGGTGGGCTGACCTAACCGCTGTAGCTTACCATAGTTGGTCCTTGCTTTCAAGTCTGTAGTTCAAGCTTTGGGTTTTGTAGTTAAGGCCTAACTGTTCTATGTTCACACTTAGTCAACTACTTTCAAACATTATACAAGCATGTGCTATTAGAAAACATATAAACCAAATATAAATATGTTCAAGTTGAAATGCTATGATGCTGGGGTCAATCAAGAATGCTCAACCCTTGGTAAGCTCAGCATTTTAAATTGATTTTACACTCCCAACACTTTCCCACATATAATGACCTTTTCTTCCAATTGTACCCAAAGTCTGAACCGCATGTGCCTTCAGGCGGGGGTGGACGGAGTTCGCCCACAAAATTTGCTGCACGAGGGGTTGTTTGCAAAAATAACGATAATATCAAATTTTCTCTTCTCATAGAAATATATTTTTGATTAAGGGTCTCAACATAGATTTTTTTAACGTAACATAAATTGTTCGTCTGGGATTTTGCTTGCAAGTGGTGCACCTTGACTTAGACTCTGGCAGTGCTAGAAGGGGTGGTACAACACCAGGCCAAGATCTGATAACCAAGAGCTGCTCCTCAGAACAGGAATAAACATATGAGGATCCATTTGTATTCTGGATCCCCATCCTACTATCCTTGCAAAAGAGCCCATGAGGATTCATTTGTACTATGGGATTACCATAGACCGGTGTTACTTGGTGCATATAAAGTGTGTCCTTCGCTTAGGTCGGAGCTAGAGAAGTTGAACGCAGACCTTTGGACTTCGGAGAAGTCTAAGGAAGCTAGCCCACCTACTGTTGACTGTTCTTTTTGTCCTTCTTTGATTTCTGATCTTGATGAGTTATGTGTAGAGAAAACCAACCTGGAGAATGGTGCTGACATGTTAGGGCCCTGTTTAGTTCCCAACCCATAAACCCCGTAAACTCAAAAAAAACATCACATCGAATATTTCGACACATGCATGAAGTACTAAATGAAGTCTATTTATAAAACTTTTTGCATGGATGGGCTGTAAATCGCGAGACGAATCTAATGAGCCTACTTAATCCATGATTTGCAACAGCGATGCTACAGTAACCACCCGCTAATTATTGATTAATCATGGATTAATTAGCATCATTAGATTCGTCTCGCGATTTACAACCTATCTGTGCAAAAAGTTTTGTAAATAGACTTCATTTAGTACTTCAAATTAGTAAGATTCCATTGCAAATTTTTTTTGCAAAACATCTAAACACGGCCTAGATCGAAAAGGCTGGGTCAAGTTGCCGCTGTGGCACAGTAGAGACACGTATGGTGTACGCCATGGCAGCTACGACGCGATAGGGGTAGTTGCGCCTCTGCATGGCGGGGCCCGCCGTGCAGACAACATTGTAGCGCTCACTACATTCTGGTATGTAAATTGATTGCAAATTGTAATCATAGCACTGAATTTCTTTAATGGTATTGTGATTACATATCTGGTCGGCCTCTGTAATGGTTCGCGGAGCTGGAGGCGGACGTGGTGGCCGTGCTCCCCGGCGTGACGCTGCGCCCGCCGGAGCTCATCCCCGTGGGGCCGCTCATTGAGCTCCAGCAGCAGCAGAGGCAGGAGGAAGACGAGGTGCGCAAGGACCTGATCAAGGCCGCCGCCGACTGCGTGGAGTGGCTGGACGCGCAGCCGCCGCGGTCCGTGGTGTACGCGTCAGTGGGCAGCGTGGTGGTGCTGTCCCCCGGCGAGGTCATGGAGATGGCGCACGGGCTGGCATCGATGGGGCGGCCATTCCTGTGGGTGGTGCGGCCGGACACCCAGCCGCACCTGCCCGCGGGGTTCCTGGACTCCGTGTCCGTGCGCGGCGCGGTGGTGCCGTGGAGCCCGCAGGAGCGCATGCTGGCGCACCCGTCGACGGCGTGCTTCCTGACGCACTGCGGGTGGAACTCGATGTTGGAGACGGTGGCAGCAGGGGTGCCCATGGTGGCGTTCCCGTAGTGGGGGGACTAGTGCACGGACGCACGGTTCCTGGTGGAGGAGCCCGGCATGGGCGTGCGCCTGCGGGGCGCGCGGCCAGACGCGGGCGGCGTGGCGCGGCGAGGCCGACCAGGCATGGGCGGCACGGCAGGGCCGACCAAATGCGGGCGCGCGCAACGGGGCGGGGCCGACCAGACACGTGCGGTGTGGCGCGGCGAGGCCGGCCAGGCACGGGCGGCACGGCCTGCCCAGCCAGCGCGGTGGGGCCGGCCTGCAGAGCCGGCGCGGCGACCGGCGCCTGGATCAAGGCCAACGCTTCCTTTGCCAGGCCGCCACCGCCCGCGCTGGGGCCACCGCCACCCGCGCGGGGGCTGGCGCTGCCTCCGCCTGGGATGGAACAGGCGAAACAAGCACCCGACCCAACACCAAGTTCATGCAAGGAGGGAAGAAGAAGGGCTGACAGGTGGGCCCAGGGGCAAAAACGTCGTTCCTCTCCGGCTTGGATGGAAAGGCCAGAGAAGGAACTGAGTGAAAAAAAAATTTCAGACCAAGGAAGGAACCACAACTTTTTTTAGGCCAATGAGGTAATTTTTTTATTCAATCAATTCGATATACCAAATACTGATAAGGAAGGAGAGTTGTAATAGCCTGACGAAATAATATTAAATCTAATCATTCTAATAGAAAATCTAATATAGTAAACATTAAAATAAATTATATGGCTACAATGGTAAGCTTCCAAGGGGAAGGCGAATTCACTACAGCGGCTTGCAATGTAAGCCACTGGTTCTTTTGCATATACTTCCGATAGGCTATGGCCGCTGGTTCACCACAGCTAACCCCAACAGCCTCATGGCCGCTAATCGCCTTGCAATGCCGGCGGGGAGAACACCGAACCCTTTGGAGTCGCCGTCCTCATCCACCAGGCAAGCCGCGTCGGCGGCGGACTGGAACTGGAAGGCGCGGTTCGAGGCGTACAACCGGCTGCAGGCAGCGGCGGCGGATCTCGGGGAGAAGCTCCCGATCCCGGAGATCGTGGCGGTGGGAGGCCAGTCGGACGGGAAGAGCTCCCTCCTGGAGGCCCTCCTCGGCTTCCGGTTCAATCTACGCGAGGTCGAGATGGGCACCCGCCGCCCCCTGGTCCTCCAGATGGTTCATGACCCCACCGCCCACGATCCCCGGTGCCGCTTCAAGGTGAAAGTTCCTGTGCTTCCCCTCTTAATTCCCCCCTTATTTCTCTCTCAGATCGAGGTAAATCAGCTGACCGATGTGGGTTGCGCCTGCGCGTGCGTGGCAGGAGGAGGACTCGGAGGAGTATGGGAGCCCACTGGTGGTGGCCACGGAAATCGCTGACGTCATTAAGCAGCGCACGCAGTCGCATCTCCAGAAGATCCAGGCCGCCGTCTCGTCCGAGCCCATCTTCATGAGGGCCGAGTACGCCCACTGCCCCAACCTCACCGTCATTGACACTCCAGGTTTGGTGCTTAAGGTGGGTATGCACGTGATCTTGGAGCTTCTCCTATCTCAATCAAAACGAGTGGGTTTTTACCTTTTTAGCCAGTTTTTCAGCTGTTTGATGTAATTAACTGTCCGCTGTAGCCTATGAAGGGTGAGCCAGACACCACACCGGAGGAGATCCTGTCGATGGTGAAGTCAATAGCCAGCCCGCCCCACCGTCTCCTTTTGTTCCTCCAGCAGAGCAGCGTCGAATGGAGATCTTCGCTCTGGCTGGATACTATCAGAGAGATTGATCCCTCGTTCAGGCGCACGATTATCATCGTCTCTAAGTTTGACAACCGCCTCAAGGTGCGTCTGGCTGCACAATAATAATCAATTTCATACACAATTTCCATTAATGTCTTCGCTAGGAATCACAAAATGGACTTGGGATGTGCCTTATAAAGTTGTTTCTGGTTTTGATCATTTGAAGGAAGTCAGTGAAAGGTGGGAAATTGATAGTTACTTGAGTGCCAGCGGTTACCTTGGGGATAACATCCACCCTTTCTTTGTGGCTCTTCCAAATGATCGTGGAACGACCACCGACGAGGGGTTTCGTAGCCGAATCTGCCAGGTTGATATCGACGTGTTGCGTCACTTGCAGGAAAAGGTGAAAGGGGGTTTTAGCGAAGAGAAATATGCACCATACATTGGGTTTTCCTGCCTCAGGAAGCACCTTGAATCTGAAATTCAAAAGAGGTACAAAGAAGCAGTTCCAGCCACCCTAGCACTGTTAGAGGAGCGATGCATTGGGGTTTCAGAAGACCTATCCAGACTGGAATCCAAACTGCAAGCAACTTCTGATGTCAGTCAGCTGAGGAGATCGGCAACGCTTCACGTTGCTTCTATTTGCAGGCATTTGGTATGCATGTACACACAATTTCGATTCTTAATGTTTTTGTTCCAGTGCTTTTGCTAATTGGTGTACTAGAACTAATCAAACACTTCTTTCTCGGTACAAAAGCATCACCTGCTTGTTGGAGCAGCTGATCTAGACCCCGAGCTATGGGGTTTAACTACTGAAGAGGAAAAGAAACATAGTGGTATTGTCAGATGGCCTGGCATTACCATTGCACTAGAACCTGCCAACTTCAGTCTCAAGTTGTATGGCGGTGCTGCTTTTGAAAGAGTAATACATGAATTCCATTGTGCAGCGTACTCAATGAAGTGCCCTCCATTGTCAAGGGAGAAGGTACATTCAGATTATTAGATGAAGATTATATAGGTAAAAGATTTTAAGAAATATTAGCTGAAAATGTGTATTGATGTCATCAGGTTGCAAACATACCAGTTGCTCGTGCTGAGAAAGGCAGGTGCAGTGGATTGACTATGGCAGCAGCTGACATAGCACGTGCAGCCGCACGATCATTTCTTGCTCCTCTTATTGATACTGCATGTGATAGGCTTGCCTTTATCCTACAAAGTCTATTTGAACTTGCAATGGAGTGTAGCCGCAATCATGATTCAAGATGTAAGATTTTCATTTTGATATACTGGGGGTCTATCTTGCTTCTTATGTTAACAAGGGTACCATCTTACTGAAATTGATTGTAGCCATCTTTAGCACTGTAAAAAACTAAAGTCCTTTGTGTGATCATGCGCCAGAAATAACTAGCAGTAGTTTTTTTACACATGTTTCCATGGAACACTTTTACTATTACTGGTTTATATTGTAGAGCTATTTTATATATGCATGGAGTGTCTTAATGTCTTCAATGTTAGCCTTTAATGTACATAAGCAATTTTTTTCTCGTTTTATGCCATACCTTGTACACAATCTGCAACACCTCTTATTATTTTCACCGTTTCCATAGAATTCGCCTATCTTTTGCGTGCTTTTGGGAGTCATTGGAGTGCAGGATTACATGCTTCTTCCTCTTTTTTCCTAGTAGATAATCAAAATGCTGAAGATATGGATGGATATGTTGGCTTCCTTGCTGCTGTCCGGCGCTCATATTATAAGTTTGTGGAGGATTTGTCCAAGCAATGCAAGCAAACAGTGCGACATCACCTTGATTCAGTTACGAGTCCCTACTACCACTTCCCTGGGGTCACATTTTTGGACCTGTCAGACAGTGGATCTGTGCTGGAGCTGCCAGGTGATTCGATTGGTGGTAAGAAGAAAGGCAATGGAAACATGATTGATGGTGGGGCAAAGAAAAAGCACGCGACTATGCCTGCATATGCTAACACTAACAGCAACCATCACAGCAATGACATCCCTGGTGCTGATGATCTGGTCTCAAAGTCTGGGTCATCGTACTCTAGCATATGCTCAATATATGCTCAATATTTTGCTAAAATGCGAGAAGTCCTGATCGAAAGGAGTGTTCCCTGTGAATTGAATTCTGGGTTCCTAACACCGTGGTATGTCCAACATATAGCTTTTCTTATTCATACATGTTCAGTTCAATAGTTGAATCTAACTTCTGGAATTGAATTCCTTCTGTTATTGATGTATATCAACCAAACTGATTAGTCACCAGCTGTCAAGTTGTTAATGTTTCTATCAAGTTAAGCACATATCCATCAAGCTAATCCTAACTGATCACATAAACATCAGGCACTTTCACAAGCTAGATATTCAAAGTGAAACTGTAGCACATTCGATTCTTGGCTAGTAAATTAGTTGGGTTCTAGTACAACGGTCTTCATCTAAAGAAAAAATATAACCACCCGCGTCACCATTAGCTAAATGTCTTAGTCTAAAGAAAAAATATACCACCTAAGTCACCATTAGCTAAATGTCTTTGTCTAAAGAAAAAGTATAACCATCCGAGTCACCATTAGCTTTGGTAAGTAGTGAATGGTTGGTCGGTAGTAAATATGGACTGTCAGTCTATTTTCATCATAGTTGCTGCTGCATGTTAAATTGTGGAGGATAGGATGACTAGAATTAAACGGCCTTGTGTAATACCTATGGAGTTTCTAATATAGTTGTTCTAATGATGCAATGCAGCCATGAAAGGTTGTTCTTAGCGCTTGGCTTCGAGCTGTTTGCTGTTAAAGATGACAAGTTCATGAACATGTTCGTGGCTCCTGGTGCTGTTGACGCAATCCAGAATGAGCGTGAATCTCTGCTAAAACATCAAAAGACATTTGTGTCTTGTTTAAACGAGTTCAAAAACATCTCATCAACCCTGTAATGAAGACCTTGTGCTTCTTTCACGGGCATGAATGGTGGACCCGGATTTCACCTAAGCCCTGGGCTAAAATCTAAACGTACTACTACAGTCATCCAAGATTATAATGTGTGCTGTTTTTAAATGTTCTTGTCCATAATACAATGTCTATTTATGCCTCTATGCAAATCTGTATGTCCTTAGACATATTATGTTTAAGTTTGAATTCTCTACCACATCATTGAAATGCATTGAAAGTACTTGGGGATGACAAGTATGAATGTTATTAGTATTTCAGGTAAACATCTTCTCTTCCGCTTCCGTTCTCATTGGCTTGCACAACTGTACTTCCTTGTAACTGAAGCCATGTTGGTCCTTGGACCAACCGGTAAAATGTATTCAAGTTCCATTTGGTATACAGTGGGCTACCTATTTGGGTCACTACCACCCCCCGCCTTTGCAAAACGGTGAATTTCAAGTACTTGAAGGTGAAGTCATTTGTAATTTAGTCCAATATGGGTTAGGGCCATGCAGGTGACCTCATTTGTTTATTTATTCAAAATATGTCTATGATAAATAATGTCTATTTATGCCTGTCGCGCTTGTGCTCAACCTAACCTCATTTGCCTCTCCTTCCTTTTCTGAGGAGCCGCGAAACCCTTATGGGGACTCTGACTGCATATTCTCGTGATCTCATTGCTGCTGGTGGTAGGTCCTGGTGCTATAGCAGGGGCGTGGAGGGCAGGCAAGAGAACTGAGGTGACGGCGTGTTGGCAGTGTTAGGTTAGTTTCTCTCTTCTTTACTCCGTCCTCTGAATAGCCTACCAGATGTAGAATTTTTTTAGCAATCCATTTTATCTGAGTTTGCAATTACCTCATCTGACACACAAGACAAAGAAGATGCTCACAGAGAAGGCAACACAAATGCTCCAGAAATTAAATGTATTTTCTCACCACATATTAGAACTTCTCAATGGTGCGAAAATGTGATACTGACTTCTGTGATTTGTGAATACAGTTTTGGACCTGTTAAACCAAGTTAGCTACTGCTTAGTACACACATTTCTTGCTAAAAAGTAATGGGAGCTAGCACTTTTTGCATATCTAATGGTGATAGTTCAAGTGCATTTCATTTTATGAAATATTGAATCACACTTTTCTTTCAAGAAAGTGACTTAGCTCAGGATACTAAGCCTATTTCTTCTTCAGCTCCTTTTCATGGCGCTAAGAAGCAGCGTTAAAATCTTAGTGCATTCCTGCAGAAGGACCTACATAGTCTTCTATGTTTAGATTCAAATCATTTCTATGTTTATTTAAATAATCTACGCCCACACCTCATGAACTGTGTGCTAACCTTTTTTCAATGTGTATGCTGATGTCTGACAATAAGTTGTTTCTTTTTCCAAAAAATGGTCTTTCTCTGTGTGCAGATCAAGAGGGAACAGCTCATCAGTTCTGACTTCCGAGAAGCTCAAGTAGCTCCTAATGGTACACAGTTAACATTAGGTACTTGTATGTGTGCATTCTCTGTTCAAGGAAATTGTTCTGCCAAGCTTTAAAATTGCTAGGAATAGAGTGTTCCTCATAGTTGCTTATCCAAGTTCTCTGATTTAGGTGTGCGTCCTCTGACCTATCAGTTATCTGCATCATGATTGAATGGTTTTCTTTTAGTTACTTGTCTAAGTTTTTTATGGATTGTACAGCTGCAGCCAGAAGAAAAAGAGAGGTGCATGGGCAGTTGATCCGGATAAAGATAACCATGTTCTCGACGAGTGTTCAGGTGAATTGAACTCCTAAGGGATTTTTTCTGATTAGACGAGTGTTCAGCAGTGATAGGAATTCGATCCATTTGAAGAAAACTAGATAACATTTTTTTTCCTTGTAATTATGTTGCTACCTTGCTGTAGCACCCCTGTTTTGTGTTTTCTAGTTTATTTTCAATTTTCTCCTGTGAATGTTCTAGGGTTTTATTACTTTGGTCATAGGGTGTCAAGGAACTTTCCTAGTAATTATGTCGCTGTCTTGCCATATCATCCCAGTAATTCTTTTGCAGGATGGTGAGGTTTTACAGAGCACAAGGAAGCGGAAGTACAGGGATTCCTGGAAGGTTTCTGGCACAAAATTGCTGAAGAGAGAGGATGAAGAACAGAAGGTCTCTTCCTCCATGCATCGTAATTATGATGAAAATAACATGGTAAGCTAAGCTACTCATTCCTTGGCATAAGCTGTTTATGGAGTGATTTCCCATAACTCTTTGATGAATGCAAGTGTTGTTTCAATTTCCTAGAAAGGGAAGAAGATGCTGAAAGGGAAAGATGCCCTAATGTGCCACCAGTGCCAGAGGAATGATAAAGGGAGGGTGGTCAGGTGTAGTTCATGCATGAATAAGCGCTTCTGTGTGCCCTGCATTGAACGGTGGTTAGTCAAGTTCTCACAGTGCTGCTGTCTAATATGATTGCACATCATGAACAGTGTCCTTAGAATATGTCATTCAGATATATAAACTAAACATATGCAGTTTAGCCAGTCACTATATTCTATTTGCATCCACTAAGTTTTTGTGCTTTATACAACTGCATTTTTCTCCTGTGCTACACAAAAAGGATGCCTTTTCCTACCAAAATTTTCATTCCATGACTATAGATGTGTGGTTATGTTATCTGATCTTGTGTAATATACAATTCTAATCTGCCTTTGGTAAATACTAAAATAGGTACCCTGATATGTCAGAAGATGAGTTTAATGCAAAATGCCCATATTGCCGCAAGAACTGTAATTGCAAGGGATGCCTACGAATGCGAGGAGTTGAGGTATGCACCTAGCATCCCAAGCCCATTTTTTGCCTTTACATATGACCTTCACTTATTACATTATTTTATGTTGCAAATCTTCCTTTCTAGTCTTCCTTAGTGATTTCTCATTCCTCATGTGCAGCCTCCAAAAAAGAAAATTTCTGAAGAAAATCAAATCTGTTATGCTTGTCATGTTTTGCGCTTGTTGCTTCCCTGGCTGAGAAAACTGCGACAGGAGCAGATGGAGGAAAAAGAATTTGAGGCTAAAATAAAAGGTATTGTATTCTGGTGTTACATGACACAATCTGGAACTGAGGTTGATGTACATGCTAATTCGTTTTATTTTGCAGGTGTTTCAGTGGACAAAGTGCAGTTGGAACAAGCTAAATGTAATCTAGATGAGCGTGTTTACTGGTTCGGTTTACCCATTTCCTTTGTCATTTTGCAAAAAAGAAAATATTATTAGCAACAATAATCTGAAGCGTCTTATTCTTCTAATGCAGCAATAATTGTAGAACTTCTATAGTTGATTTTCATAGAAGCTGCAAATGCTGTTTTTATGATTTGTGCCTTGCATGCTGCTGGGAGATGCGCAAAGGAGAGGTTCCTGGAGGAGAAGAGGTACAGAGCATCGAGCCTGAAAAGAGAAGCAGGGATTATATTTTCGGAACTACTCCTAAGTCAAATGATGGAAATGAAATGGTCTCCTTGAGTAGGCATTCCCCAAATGCTGAGCCTTGCAATGGCATAGCTGCTAGAGAGGACCCAAATAACCCTTTGCTAATGTGGAAAGCAAAGAGTGATGGAAGCATAACTTGCCCACCAAATGAGCTAGGAGGTTGTGGTGGTTCGCTTTTGGACCTCAAATGCTTGCTTCCAGAGAAAATGCTTTCTGAGCTAGAAGAAAAGGCTGACAGAATTGTTAGGAGTGAAATATTTGCAAAAGCAGTAGCCAGAAGCAGTGGTCAGTGCCCTTGCTATGATCATTTAGGAAACATAAGAGCTCAGGATGTGCGAGAGGCTGCAAATAGGAAAGGCTTGACTGATAACCACCTCTATTGTCCAGGTGCCACTGGTATCAAGGAGGATGACTTGGAGCACTTTCAGGTGCATTGGGCAAGGGGTGAACCTGTTATTGTTTCTGACACCCTTCAGTTGACCTCTGGCCTTAGTTGGGAGCCATTAGTTATGTGGCGTGCACTGCGAGAAAAAAAGACCAATGTCAAAGTAGAAGATGAGCACTTCACTGTCAGGGCAATAGATTGCCTTGATTGGAATGAGGTTAGGAACTCTATTTCCCCTGGTTTCTGGTTGCGTTTTAGTGAACACTTTGTTTGATATATTTATGTCAGTTTTTATTTCAACTACTCCATTGGATATGCTGTTTTCCTTTTTGTTTCCCTTCTTAGGTTTGTTTAGGCCTTTAGGAGGGTGTTCATCTCCCCTCCTGGCCCCCCACGTTGATTTTAATTGTGGTGGTACAATACAACATGGATAGAAGATTTCTGATTATTATGTCAAGAAACAATACACGTTTCTATTTAACTTTCAAATTTCAAGGAATGGCATTGTCTGTATAGATTGGTGCTATTTGTATGCTTGCAGATAGACCATCCTCTGTTGTTTACATTTAAGAGTAAAATTTGAAGCACTTGGCACGAATCTTATGTTGCAGGTGGAAATTAATATACACATGTTTTTTGTGGGATATACGCAAGGCAGAACTCATCACAGGCCACATTGGCCTGAGATGCTTAAGCTAAAGGACTGGCCGCCATCGAGTTCATTTGATCAGAGATTGCCTCGCCATGGTGCTGAGTTTATCAGTGCATTGCCATTTCCTGAGTACACTGATCCTCGATATGGTCCACTAAATCTTGCAGTCAAGCTTCCTACTGGTGCCCTGAAGCCAGATCTTGGACCCAAAACTTACATCGCTTATGGATTTAACCAAGAGTTAGGCAGGGGTGATTCTGTGACCAAGCTTCACTGTGACATGTCTGACACGGTATGCTTTGTTAATGGTTATCCTTTTTCTCATATTGTAACATTTGTGGTTGTTCTGTACCTTCAATGTAGAATAAAATTGACTTATGCAATGCTATATCTTGTACTGGGTAACATGCATATCACTTTCTTTACATCGCTTTCTCTGACCTAGCGTTTTCAAGCTTTGGCTATACACCCAGCTGGTAACAAGTGATAGTTCTTTATTTCTTCTTATTTGTCAGTTGCTTGGGTTTCACTAGTTTATCATGGCAGTAATTAATTGCGACAGGTGTCTTTCTTTGATCAGGTAAATATTTTAACACACACAGCAGAAGTACCTTATGAGACTTATCCACTTAAGGAGATAGAGGAGACCAGAAAGAAAATGAAAGAACAAGATCTTCAGGAATTTTACGGTGTTTCAGAATCCAGCATTGAACACAACCTATCACAAACTTCTACTAATTCCAGGAATGTTACTATGGATGAAACATCAAAGACCTCATGTAATGATAGTATCTGTAAAGATATTTCTGATGGTGAGTTGTACATGTTTACTTTCAGTTGTCCTTACTTTTTAACTTAATACAACATTCTTGTTTTCACTGTGCAGGTCTGGACACCAACGCTGTAACACCTATTGATAGTGAAGGTGATGTTAGGGATAAACATCCATCTCATGAATCTAAGGTACAAAGCAAGGCAGCCCAGTGTTCCAATTACATTGGCAATGGTAGTTCGGCTATGATGCATAATGGAGCTCATTGTATTTCGGATAATCCGGAGAGTGGAGAGCATGAGAGAACTGGTGGTGCCTTGTGGGATATTTTCCGAAGAGAGGATGCTGACAAGCTACAAGATTATCTTAAGAAACACACCTTGGAATTCCGGAACCTCCATTGCAATCCTGTGAAGCAGGTATTGTTTTCCTTGCACTCGTGGGGAGTTTATTTCCCCTGTTTTTCCTATGCTGACCAATAGTTATGTTAAGATGCAGGTTATTCACCCAATTCATGATCAAACTTTTTACTTAACTGAGGAACATTAGAGAAAGCTAAAGGAAGAATATGGTTAGTGAACTATTCACACCTCAGAAATGTAGCCTTTCGTGCTGTAGCCTTGTTTCCCTTATGTCATGGCATGCTTGTTATATAGGTGTGGAACCCTGGACATTTGAGCAGAAGCTTGGTGAAGCAGTTTTCATTCCTGCTGGATGTCCTCACCAAGTCCAAAACTTGAAGGTAAGGGAACTTAACCAGCCCTTTTTTTCATTTTATTTGAATGTAGCCACAGTTATCCCATTGCTTAAAAACTTAATCCATTTCTATTGGCACAGTCTTGCATCAAGGTTGCAATGGACTTCGTCTCCCCTGAAAATGTTGACGAGTGTATTAAACTAACTGGAGAGTTCAGACGACTTCCATCTCATCACAAGGCTAAAGAAGACAAATTGGAGGTTGGTTACCATATGTTTCAATGCCCTGCATATGATATTTTACTACTTAATATGACAACTAACCACGAGTCAAACCTGATGCCTTCAGATTAAGAAGATTGCTCTTTATGCTCTGAACCAAGTTATAAATTTCTTGGATCCTCCCTCTGACGGGTAAGCAGTAGCTGCGGTAACCCACTCGTAATATTTCACCATAGAATGTCTGAAGCTGCAACGGAAACTGATTAGTTTTTAGGGAAATTTTTTATCACTATGGTTCTGTGATTGATCAGATCAATGAATGAGGCTGGTCCGTCCGCCATTGAATCTGCTGATGAGAAGAAGCCTAAAAGTGGGGGTGGTCGCCAAAGGGGTAAGCTGAAGAGTGAAGACAAGTCCAACGACGCTGCTGGTCAGAAGAAGCCTAAAAGTAAGCACGGTCGCTCAAGAAGTGATACAAAGAGTGAAGACAAGTCCAACAATGACTCTGCTGGTGAGAAGAAGCCTAAAAGGAAGTGTAGTCGCCCAAGAGGTGAGACAAAGAGTGAAGACAAGTCCAACTACGATGCCGCTGATGAGAAGCCTAAAAGGCGGAGGGGTCGCCTGAAAGTCTCTGGCAACGGCAGGTGACTGACCTGTTTGCTTCTGACAGGGAAGGTGGAAAGCATAGCAGTTGTGGTTGCTAAGGCTGTACTGACCGACCTGTTGGTAGTCATTTTGGAAGAAGGTTGTAGTGTAGGCCCCTGAGGCATAGGCCACCACTAGGCGCCTTTGCAGCGTCTGGCTTTTGTTCATATGTGGTGATTGCAGGCTGACATCTTGGAAGAACCATGTTTGATGCCCGTAGTACAAGACTCTTCATGTAGTGGGCTATGGTGGTAGGCTGTTCAGCACACGTATGCTGCTCAGTTTGAATATGTGTTTGCTAGTTAGATTATTTCTATTTATCAAATACAATGCATACAGATGATTTTCGGTCTCTGATGATTGATCCCAAGGTAGACAGGTGCTGAGACTATTTGATACGCAATAGGAGTTACTCCCTTTGTCCCATGAAGGGTGCAATGCTAAAATTTTCCAGATAGATTAGTGTTATTGGCAAATGACCATAGTACCAAGTAGTTCTTTTAATCCCATTGATTTAGGCATAGAAGGTATTCAATTTCCAGAGTTGGTTAAATTAATTTCTAAAATATATATTTGAAAGAAAAAAGGCAGGTAGTTATTGCTAGGATTGCACTCTGTAGTATTTTTTTTGAATCTTAGAATTGCACTTTTCATAGGACGTAAGGAGTACTATTTTTGACTATTTTGTTGCATGGGCCTTTCAGATTAGACTTCCGGGTCTCTCTTTTCAATGTTGGATGTTTCCATTTCCTACTCTCTTTTTTTTCCTGTTTTGCAGGAATGTTTGTGCAACTTTTAGTTTTGTTTCATGGACTTATCCACAACTGTTAGTTTCGTTACAAATGCAATTTGGTTTCAGCATGGCTTATGAATCACCTGCAACTGCTAGGGGTTAGGATACAGATGCAGCGGTTATTGGTAAAGAAACCAATATATGAAAGCTAGGGCAATTGCGCTCAAGTTTGGATGCTACTTATTGTTAACTTACTTGATGATGATCAGAGCCTGCTGCTTTGTTATGGGTTAGCATTTTGATCTGCAGTCAAAGAGTATTAAAGCACCCTCAGTATTTCCGTGACATTTTCCCAATGATGTCATGTCTTAAATAGGTGCATCATCCTTTGAGGTGGAATCAGGTGGGTCTGTTGGGAGAGCAGCACCAAACTGTGCTTCTTGAGGCATTGATTTATTTGAAGCAGAAGCAACAGTGTCCGTGGAGGATTGGACCTCCTGCTGTCCTAAAACAAACAGCTCTTGTAATTTCTGCCTAACAGCCACTGTGTCATGCTGTTCTTCATATGGCGGATTAATGTGTGGATGGTCATCATTGACAGAATCTTGCGTTTGCTTTCTGTTCAGTGGAGTATCAAAGAGTTTAATTGGGTGCTTTTGTTCTTTTTTTTATAAAAAAATGGAATCATGCACAGGCTAAAAGGTTAAAGACACTAGTATATGACTGAGTTTGTTTCATGTGTTGGTTTGAATCCTTGCCTAAACAACCGAACATATTTTTTGATGCAAGGAATGGTTCCTGGGCCAAGAGCCAAACCAGACCAGGATTGAGTTGAACAGCCGGAACCACCCAATCCTGGCCCTGAACAGTTCCTGGCTGGAACGGTAACCGAACGAGGCCTAATTTTTCTTTCTAGCTGGTATTTTTTCCCTGCCGAAAGTGCATAAGCTTTCCATCCAGTCTGAATTCTGAACTCTGAACTGAACAAGTACAGGAAGTCCTGTTGTATTTGTGCTGCTGCAATAAGTTTTCCATCCTACCCCTTGTTTAGTTATAAATTTAAAATTCCAAATATATCACCCGAGGGACTGTGATATTTTTATGCGAGTTGGATCGAAGTTGCCATGCAACTAAGATTAGCGCATTTAATCGCTTCTTTTTGAGCGGTTCCGCCACACTGCCGGAGCATAATACCCTACGTCCACTTGTGTGTTATATTGCTTGAGTTGGAAGGAAGTCTCTGTATGAGCGTTGTCCGGGGAGCGAGCGAGAGAGTGTCCGAAGGGAGTAGATGTCCTAATCATAGCGTGTGCTCTCCCTTTTATAGTCCAAAAGAGACATGTACATAGCTGTTGGGACCCCGACAGGTGGGCCCAGTGTGGATGTATTAAATAACATAACACAAAGAGCATTATGATGCTATGGTCGACGAAGATCTCATCCGGGATTCCTCGTGCTGCCGTCGTTTATTCTCTGACCGGGCAGATCTTCAGACCGGCGTGCTCGTCTCGTCTTGTCGGCGTGGCGCCTGTTGCTAGCGAAGCTTGCGGCGTAGACGACATGATGGGGCGTGCCGTGTCGTCGCCTCCATTTAATGCGGTGGACAGCCGCGCGCGCGGCGCCTGCGGCTTTACTGTGTGCCTCGGTAACTCGTGACCCGCTGTGCGGTCATTCGAGCTTACCTCGGCAACAGGCGAGCGATAGTGTTGTCTGACAAAGGCTGCCCTGCGTGCAGCGTCGCCAGGGCACGCTTCAACCACTTGCATTTAACGCAGTAGGTGGGCGAGCTTCTAGTGGATGACTCGCGCCCACGCCCGCGATGCGGGACATGTGGCGGCCCCGGACCTCCCCTGGCGGGGAGCTGGCTCCGCGCATCCAGGGGTCCGGATGGGTATGTGGAGGTCCCGGACCCGCCCGCGGGGTCTGGGCCTCTGGCTGCTAGCGCTAAGCGCTCCTTCTAGGGACATGTGGCGACGCCGAACCCTTCCCCGAGCGGAGAGCGGGTCCGTGGCCATTGTCCCCGCTAGTTGGATCTGGACCATTGGGCCCAACTGCTCAGCCTTTTAGGTGTGGTTATGGTTAACCTCCCATGTCTTCTTCCTAGACAAAGCAGGAGGAGGTACCCCGGTCGCGGGGTACCGACAGTGGCCCCCCGGGTCCACCTCGGGGGAGGTACGAACCCGCAGGTGGGGCCACTATCATGACGTGTCTCCGTGCAGCTTGGTTGCATCGGTATACTGCGGTGCGCAGTGGTATATCGGCAACAGGGAGAGTTTGTGGAGCCCTTCTCGATTTAGGATTCGTCTCAAGACAAGGTCCTCAGCCCGGAGCTCCCTACTATGCACAAACCGTTGATGATAGCGCCGGAGCTCCTGGTTGTAATGTGTGTTTCGGATTACTGCTCGCCACCTTCGTTCATCAACGAGGTGCACGTCGATGCCCCGTAGCTGTTCCTGCATAGACTCATCAAAAGCTTGGACTCGCGGAGAGCCCAAGTGGATTTCTAGGGGAAGACATGCACGGCCCATCTTTCATTCTCCTCCTCAGCCACAGCCACGGCCCAACTCAATCCAATGTGCACGGGCCCATCTTCCATTCTCCCCGCAATTACGGCCCAACGCACCAGCCCACAACCTTCCAACGCAAGGACGCACCCCCCCCCACCAAACCGGCGGTGAGCCGGGCATTCGGGCGTCCTCTTCGTCGCAGGCGCTCGCAGCAGCCAGTCGCGCAACACGACCACCCCTGAGGCCCTGACGCTTTCCTCCCCGCCATTGCGATTGCGCCGCCGGTGATGCCTCAGCCCGGAGTTCTCAATCCACCAGCCGCCGCATGCGCGTATCCGAGGCCTAGCTCGCTCGCGGCCGCGGATCTCTCGCCTCGCCCCGCGATGCATCGTGCGATGCGGCTGCGCTGCCTCTTGCGCCCGCCGCCCTGGCGCGAGCCCGCCGCCAACCCCGCGGCGGCCTCCAGCGGAGGCGGTGGCGCTCTGGTGCGGAGGCTCGGCGCGTCGCGGCGGCCCTGCGGCGAGAATCGTCGGCTTTGCCGGTTCTACAGCTCGAAGGAGGGCGTCGGCAGCGCGGAGGCGGCGGCGGCGGGGAGTGGAGGCGGCAGCGGCAGCGGAAGCAGCAGCAGCAGCGAGCAGGAGCACGCGCTGCTCGAGGAGAGGGACCAGCAGGAGTGGCTCAGCGGTGAGCGGTTCCTCATCGGCTGTAAGCGGCGGGAGTCGCCGTTCCTCACCAGGCGGGATCGCTTCCGCAACGAGTTCCTTAGCCGCGTCGTGCCGTGGGACAAGACCGGCGTCTCGTGGAACAGCTTCCCGTACTACGTCGAGTAAGAATGACGAACACTGGGCATGCACGCCACCTGTTTGCTGTTTTGTGTACGACGAGGCTCACAGTCGCATCGTGTCTTTTCGATTGCCAGCCAGAATGCGAGGCAGCTGCTGAGCGAGTGCGTGGCGTCGCACCTACGGCACAAGGATGTAGCTCTGGAGTACGGTTCCGGGCTGCAGTCCTCCAGTGGGGGGATACTGCTCCAGAGCTTGCCAGGTACTGATCAGTAATGGAGCTAAAGTTTTCGTCAATATATGCTTCCATGTGCCTATATGGATGTTGAGAACTTTTTTTGTTGCTAAAATGCAGGGACTGAACTTTACCGAGAGAGATTTGTGAGGGCACTTGCCAGTGAGTTGCGCGCGTCATTATTAGTTCTGGACAGCAGTGTTCTAGCTCCATATGTAAGATAATCTGCCCCATCTGTTAAATATCTTAATATCTCAGTTTGTGTTGGTCTGTTGGGATCTAATGTCCGACCTTGTAGGATTGTGGTGAAGACTGTTCAGAGAGTGAGGAAGAGGATAATCATGCAGAGTCAGAGGATGAAGGTTCCGAATCAGAGGAGGATGGCGAGGGTGATGAGGAATCTGGTCAAAGCGATGATGACGATTCTATTAAATCCGTGGCAGACCTAAAGAAGCTAGTTCCATGCACTCTTGAGGAGTTTGCCAAGGTTTCTATTTCTATTAAGCTGCAAAAACTATAAAAATATAATGACACTTGACAATTCTTACCTATGACTTTTTATTATCAGATTCTTACCTATGTCTTGTTTCAATATATCTGGTTCCTTCTATTCTATTTAGATTTAGAAAATAATGTGTTTTCTTTTACCTTTACCTAAACCATGTATCTACACAACTAGTTTGTGTCTGATTGGTAGACCTCTAGACTACCAACAATATACTTGTTAAAACTAACACCAGTAGTACTGCATAACATTGAATCCTATTTAAACCTGCCACATGTGATGCTGTTTTCTTTCTTTCTACTACAAACGCTAATCCTTGCTGAGCTGCTGTTTCTTGATTATTTAAATCTTTTGGTTTGTTTTCTTTCTGCCTTACAATTTATACCTTCACTGCTTGTGCTTGCAGAGAGTTGTTGGTATACAGGAAAGTTCTTCAGCAGCAGAATCCTCTAGCACTGCTGAGTCATCCGAAGAAGAGAAGAGATCTCTTCAAAAGGGTAAAATGACTTCATCTTTTTCGTACTCAGCACTGAGTGTTTTTTCCAAGCTGGCTCTAAACTATATAACAATTATCTGTTTACGCCCAATCTGTGCTTTGTTATGGGATAAACTTTGATTCCTTTGATCATATTTGGCGAGTAGCTATTCCCTCGTTGAGCCTTCTAGATTGGCACGGTGTCCTTTGTTATGGGATAAACTTTGATTCCTTTGATCATATTTGGCAAATAGCTATTCCCTTGTTGAGCCTTCTCAGTGCATTTGGTAGTCTAAGTTTTTCTGTTGTGCTTTGAGCTAATATGTCATTTCACAAGAATAAGTTGGCCTTTGTTTTATGTGTTACCATTGTTGTGTGCTTTGGATAACACCTGTTGGCCTAAATCAGGCACGCACCCAATCACACTCTACAGTTACACTGTTAGGGTGAACCCAAGCACCACCTTACCATAACAACACTTCACTATATTGCAGTAATGCAGTTATACCATGTAGCCACTCTTTAAGTTGAAGCTTATTTTATGAGCTAGCTACAAAGTACAGCTGTACTGTTTACTGTACATACATCGCTCTTGTACAACATGGAATTCAGGCTAGACTCTTTTATCACTTATACAAAAGTTGTAGAACACTAAATGAAGGCATAGCCAAATTAAATCGTTCTCATTATTGTTTTCAGGAGATAGGGTCAAATACGTTGGAGCATCACTGGTTGTTGAAGCAGATAATAGGTACTTGTTAAAAGCTATGCTATCCTCATTTTGGTTTTGTGGGTCACATTTGTTTTGAAATCCTTTTCATTGCTACTCTTTGGATCTGTCTATACCGCATATTATTGGCGTTTCATTTTACTAGCTACCCCATTTACAAGGTGAGATCCCTTGGTGTATGCTCTTTGCTGATGATGTGGTGCTAATTGACGAGAGTAGGGCAGGGGTTAATAGGAAGTTAGAGCTGTGGAGACGCACGTTAGAGTCGAAAGGGTTCAGACTTAGTAGGACCAAGACCGAGTACATGATGTGCGATTTCAGCGCGACTAGGCATGAGGGGGGAGTCACACTCAGCCTCCGCCTCCTCCACCGCCGCAGCCTCGCGACAGGCGTGCTGAGTTCCTGAGGGGTCACCCGCCGACGTTCTCTCACACGTCCGACCCTCTTCAGGCTGACGACTGGCTCCGTGCAGTGGAGCATCAGCTGGACATCGCCCAGTGCGATGATCGTGAGCGTGTCTTGTACGCAGCAGGACAGCTGCGAGGGGCAGCTTTGGACTGGTGGGAGTCCCACCCAGTTCACGACCGCGAGTCTCTTACTTGGCTCCAGTTCAGGGAGCGTTTCCGCAGCCACAACGTCCCCGCGGGCGTTATGAAGATGAAGCAGAAGGAGTTCCTTGCACTAAAGCAGGTAATCTTAAATATAATCATTCAGCGGTTTCTTTTGAGCTAATGCCCCCTTGTTCTATCTTTATGAATCTTGAGTTAATCTTCCGATATCTATCTGTCTTTGTGAATTCAGGGGACTATGTCGGTCACGGAGTATCGTGATCGCTTTCTTCAGCTGGCTCGCTACGCCCCTGCTGAGGTTGCGGATGACCGCAAGAAGCAGGAGCACTTCATGGAGGGTCTTGAGGACTACCTCCAGTACGCGCTGCTCAACCTCCGCTTCGACGACTTCAACCATCTGGTTGACAGTGCGCTCAACACTGAGCGTAAGCACTTGGAGATGGAGGACAAGAAGAGGAAGGTTGTCCCCGTTGCTTCCGGCAGCAACACTCGTCCTCGACTCCAGCAGCCCCAGCAGTACCAGTCTCAGTACCGGCCTCCTCAGCAGTACCAGCAGAGGCCACCGCAGCAGTACCCGCCTCGACAGCAGCAGGCAGGTCAGGGCCAGAGGTTACCGGCACCTCCGGCTCGTGCTCCACCGGCTCCACCGGCACCGCAGGCTCCACGTCCGGCAGCTCCTACCGGACAGCAGGCTCAGGGACCTCCTCGCACCTGCTTTCACTGCGGCCAGCCGGGGCACTACGCCAACGCTTGCCCCCGGAAGGCGCAGGCGGGACAGCAGGGGCGCCCAGCTCAGCCCAGGGCGCCAGCACAGGGCAGGGTGAACCACGTGACGGCCGAGTTAGCGGCCGAGGCTCCCAACGTGGTTATTGGTACGTTCATGGTTAATTCATATCCAGCTACAGTGCTTTTTGATACTGGTACTACGCATTCCTTCATTACTCAGTCTTTTGTCGAGCATCATGGTATTCATACTAGCACATTAAAGAGGTGCCTGTTAGTATCTTCACCGGGAGGACAGTTGAGGTCTCACACTTACTGCCCGAGAGTCAGTGTTTCTTTGAGGGGAGTAGAGTTCTGTACTGATCTGATGGTGCTAGACACCAAGGGCATTGATGTCATTCTGGGAATGGAGACTCTGGCCAAATGGGGAGTTCGGATAGATTGTGCTCAGAGGACAGTCTTGCTATCAGCTTCCAGTGGCCAAGAGGTTGTTATCAGTGCAGTAGAGCCTTCTGGATTTCTTCATCGGATGGAGGCTAGACCCACGGACAGTATTCGCGTGGTGTCTGAATTCCCGGATGTCTTTCCGGATGATCTGCCAGGTATGCCGCCTGAACGCGCCATTGAGTTTTGTATTGATCTCTTGCCTGGCACAGCTCCTATTGCAAAGCGGCCCTACCGTATGGCACCTATAGAGCATGAAGAAGTTAAGAAGACTATTGATGAGTTGCTAGCCAAGGGCTATATCCGTCGCAGCTTCTCTCCTTGGGCTTTTCCATTATTGCTGGTAGATAAGAAGGATGGCTCGAAGAGAATGTTTGTCGATTATCGGGAGCTGAATGCAGTTACTATCAAGAACAAGCATCCACTGCCCCGTATTGAGGATCTCTTCGATCTGCTTCAAGGTGCTCGTATATTCTCGAAGATTGATCTTCGTTCGGGTTATTTTCAGCTGAGGATCCGTCCTGGGGATATTCCGAAGACGGCATTCACCTGCAAGTACGGGCTATATGAGTATACAGTCATGTCCTTCGGCTTGACTAATGCCCCGGCTTTCTTCATGCATCTGATGAACATGGTTTTCATGGATTATCTGGATGTCTTCGTGGTGATTTTCATTGATGATATTCTAATCTTCTCCAAGACAGAAGAAGAGCATGAGGAGCATCTGAGGCTCGTGTTGCAGAGATTGAGAGAGCATCAGCTGTATGCCAAGTTTAGCAAGTGCGAGTTCTGGATTGACGAGGTTCCATTCCTCGGTCATGTTATCTCTCAGGGAGGCATTGCTGTTGATCCGAGCAAGGTGAAGGATGTGCTCGAGTGGGAGACACCGCAGACAGTGAAGGAAGTCAGGTCTTTCTTGGGCTTAGCAGGATATTATCGGAGGTTCATTGAGAATTTCTCCAAGATCGCGAAGCCTTTGACTTCTTTGCTAGAGAAGAATGTGGCTTTTGTATGGACTGATGAGCGTCAGATGGCCTTTGATGAGTTGAAGAAAAGGTTGACTACGGCGCCAGTCCTGACTCTGCCAGACCAGACGAAGAGGTTCACGGTATATTGTGATGCTTCGAAGGATGGTCTTGGGTGTGTTCTGATGCAGGAGGGCAGAGTGATAGCTTATGCTTCACGGCAGTTACGTCGGCATGAGCTGAATTATCCTACTCATGATCTTGAGTTAGCCGCAGTTGTGCATGCTCTGAAGATTTGGAGGCATTACTTGTATGGGCAGCGGTGTGATATCTACACTGATCACAAGAGCCTCAAGTATATTTTCACGCAGAATGAGCTGAACATGCGGCAGAGAAGATGGCTAGAATTGGTCAAGGATTATGATCTGGAAATTCACTATCATCCGGGCAAGGCCAATGTTGTAGCAGATGCTCTGAGCAGAAGAAGTTATGTCAACATGGCCGTGGCTTTCCAGATGCCTCCAGAGTTATGCGAGGAGTTCGAGCAGTTGAGTCTGGGCTTCTTGCATCATACTTCCAGTGCAGCATTCGAGGCAGTACCGACTCTAGAGTCAGAGATCAGGCAGCATCAGAAAGATGATGAGAAGCTGCAGGAGATTCGTGAGTTGCTCAAGAAGGGCAAGGCTCCTCATTTCAGAGAGGATGATCAGGGTACCTTGTGGTACAAGAACCGGATCTGCGTGCCTGATGTGCATGATCTCCGGAAGTTGATTCTGAGTGAGGCCCATGATACATCATACTCTATTCATCCGGGCAGCATGAAGATGTACTATGATCTGAAGGAACGTTTCTGGTGGTATGGGATGAAGCGTTCAGTGGCAGAGTACGTGGCTATTTGTGACACCTGTCAGCGTGTCAAGGCTGAGCACCAGAGACCAGCAGGTCTGTTACAGCCGCTGAAGATTCCAGAGTGGAAATGGGAGGAAATCACTATGGACTTCATTGTTGGATTGCCTCGTACTCAGAAAGGGTACAACTCCATATGGGTAGTAGTGGATCGATTGACGAAGGTTGCTCACTTCATTCCAGTGAACACTACTTACTCCGGTGCTAGACTTGCAGAGTTGTACATCTCTCGGATTGTCTGCTTGCATGGTGTGCCCAAGAAGATTATATCCGATAGAGGGTCTCAGTTCACTTCTCGGTTCTGGGAGCAGCTCCATGATTCGTTGGATACGAAGCTGCGTTTCAGTACGGCTTATCACCCTCAGACAGATGGGCAGACAGAGAGGACCAACCAAGTGTTGGAGGATATGCTGAGAGCTTGTGCTATTCAGTATGGTACTAGTTGGGATAAGTGCCTGTCATTTGCTGAGTTCTCATATAACAACAGCTATCAGGCCAGTCTAAAGAAGTCCCCATTTGAGGCATTGTATGGCAGAAAGTGCAGGACTCCTCTCTATTGGGATCAGATCGGTGAGAAGCAGCTCTTTGGCCCTGAGATTATAGATGATGCAGAGCAGATGGTTCAGGCTGTGCGAGAAAATCTGAGGATTGCACAGAGCAGACAGAAGAGCTATGCAGATGGCAAACGGAGAGACTTGACTTTCAGTGTCGGTGATTATGTATATCTGAAGGTGTCTCCGATGAGAGGAATCCGCAGATTTAATGTCAAAGGGAAGTTAGCACCTCGGTATGTGGGCCCATTCAAGGTGCTAGAGCGGAAAGGCGAAGTTGCTTATCGCCTGGAGTTACCTCTCAGTCTCTCGGGAGTTCATGATGTCTTCCATATATCTCAGCTGAAGAGATGTCTGCGAGTACCCGAGGAGCAGGCACCCCTGGATGGAGTAGATGTCCAGGAGGATCTGACTTATACTGAGCATCCGGTGAAAATTCTGGAGACATCAGAGAGGGTTACTCGGAACAAGCGCATCAAGATGTGCAGAGTTCAGTGGAGTCACCACAGTGAAGCTGAGGCTACTTGGGAGCGAGAAGATGAGTTGAAGAAGACGTATCCAGATCTCTTTGCTAGCCAGCCCAGCTAAATCTCGGGGACGAGATTTCTTTAAGGGGGTAGGGTCTGTAACACCCTAATTTAAATTTCAGCATTTATTAATAAATTTAATTGGCTTTATTTAATTTTCTAAGGTTTATTGTGTTTAGTTGGCATTTAATCTAATTTTTTTGTTCCTTAATGATTAGAATTTATCATAGGTTTAAATTTTTGTTGCATTCATGTTGGTGCATAATTTTATTTGAGTGTGGTTTGAATTCAAATTCAAATTTGAATTCAAACTTTGTTTGAATTAGATTTAGAAAGGAGAAGAATAGGAAAAAGAAAACCCAAACCCTCAATCCAGCCCAAACCCAAACCCACAACCAAAACCCAACCCAGCAGCAACCCAGGCCCGGCCCAGCGCGGCCCAGGTCTCCCTCTCTCTTCCCGCGGGCCCACTTCGGCCCAGCTCGCCCGCACTCCGCCCGGCCTGCTCCGCTTCAGCCCAACCCGCGACCGCGCCCAGCCTAGCGCCGTTCCCACCTCTCCCGCACGGCCCACGCCGCGGCCTGCTTCCGCCCGCTCGCGCGCCCCGCCGCTGACCAGCCGGCCCCACGCGTCAGCTCTTTCTTCCCCGCGCGACTCTGCTCCGGCCACTCCGCCGTGAAACCCCGGTCTTTCCCGCCTGCCAGTGGACCGCCCGACCCCGTGGGACACACCGGCCAGTCTCACCGGAGCCCCTCCCTTCTAGAAGCCTCCTCACCAGAGCTCGGAATCACGCGGAGCAACGGCTCGGTCCGCTTTCCCCGCGCGGAGCCATCCTCGCCGCATTTCTCGCTGGTTTCCAAATCCGCGGCACGCACGCCCAAGTTGGCCGCCGCCCTTTATTTAGCCCCACCTAGGCCCCTGCGTCCTCAACTCCACCCCGCCGCCCCCCCAAAACCCTAAGCCGCGCCGCCCGTGCTCCCGGAGTCGGAGCAGAACCCTCCTCGCCGCCGGACTTCGCCGCCAGCACTGCTGCGCCGGTCCATCCCTCGATTCCGAGCTCGGTGAGCACCATCTCAGCCTCCTGGTCCTTTTGCGCTAGATGGCTTCGCGTGTGACGCACCCTAGGCGCCCCGGCCACGCTCGCCGGCGACCCAGGGCCGCCCTGCACCGCCGCGGGCCACGACCGAACCCTAACCCGCCGCCTAGTCTACCCAGTCGAGTTCGCCGTCGCGCGTACTTGCTCCCAGGCCAAACCCGACCCAGAATAAAGCTCGTATGGCCGAGATCGGGTGTCGCCGGCGCAGCGCCGCCGCGGAACGCCTGTTCCGGCCAGCCAGCGCCGCCGCCCGCGCCCCACTCCTTTTGTGCCACCCGATCTAATTTGGACGACCAGGATTAGAACAAGGATTGATTAGATCTTAGCCCTCAGATCCAGATCTGGCGGTCCAGATCTAAACGTACCCCTTCAGCCTGGCGTTTTTGTTAAAGAGCCCCTGCACTTTAGTGAATTCAACCCGCAGTCCGACCTTATTCAGAAATATTTACGCAGAGGCCCTGTTTTATTCACTTAGCCCCCCTGAGTTCATTAAAAATAGAACCCGCCGTCCAGCCCCTGCCCTTTTGCGAGTTAGACCCCAGAATTAATGTTTATTTACGTTTTAGCCCTCGGTTTTAGCAGAAAAGCCCCTGAAACTTCAGTTTTCTTACAAATAAGCCCCTAGAACTTGTTTTAGGCCTAGTTTATGCGTTTTAGCTCCGATTTTAGCGTTCTTTATGTCCACGCGATCGTTGTAATGAGTAGAATAGTTTTAGCTTAGTTTTTCTTGCTGTTTTTATGTATTGATGTACTGTTTCTTAGTTTTTGTTAGTATTTGCTTGTATGCTTATTGTTGTGCATTGTTTTGGCCATGTGTTCGTGAGTAGACGTTGATCCAGTTGAGGAGCCCCAGTACCAGTACCCGGAGCAGCCGTCTTCCGAGCACTTTGAGCAGCAGCCAGAGCAGTACGAGGAAGGCAAGTATAACATGAACAACCTATCACCTTTAATTACAATTTCATACTGCATTTTAATACTGTATGCCTTTAAGGATTTCCTAGCCACTTTATATCCTTTATATATATACCTTTGGGTTGCATTTTGGTTAGTTGTGCTAGGTTGCTGCGCTATAACACACTTTGGTCCTTTTTAATTAATTTGATTAATGGTTTACTTGAATTTAATTCTGAGAGTGGCACTCTGTGTGGCTTGAGTGGCTCACTTCTCGTTAAAACTGGTTTTGTTAGAAACATGGTTTAGGGGGCCAGCACGGTGCTTAGTGCTTGGTTGGCCACTCTCCATAAGGACCGGTTCATAGAGCGACAACCTGGGACAACAGCGCTACCACAAGGCTAGAATGGGATAGACTTGGCGTAATAATTAGATCTTTTTGGTTTGGAGTAACTTACCTGCGGGGCAAGAGTAGTAAGCTTCAATGGCCCCTGCTCCTCCGGCTTGGTCTGTGCTTGGATTGCGCTCCTGTGCTTGTACCCCTGGAGGTGGGCCCCATCGTCGCCGACCTATCTCTCGCGGTTACGCCTTACCAACGGGATTCTTTTTAAAGGCCTCGTAGTGAGTCGCTGGCCATCTCACCTAAGGAAGTGTGATGAACAACTGGCGTAGCTCACGACTTGTGGGTAAAGATGTGCAACCTCTGCAGAGTGTAAAACTGGTATACTAGCCGTGCTCACGGTTATGAGCGGCACAGATCCTCCTTTTGATTAGTGAAGATATCTCCTTCCGACGAGGGAGGTGCTTCTCGGGGTTTACCTTGGTGGCTTGGTCTTGGTTTGGTTCTCAGTAGTATCATAATTAAATCTGATTAATTACTATGTAACTGGGTTAATGGTAATTCATCAACTCATAGTAATTAGCTTTAATAAAATTTTGCCAACACTTAAAAGCTAATGCAGTTGAGTCAGCCAGCCTAGAGCCTCATAGTTTGTGTTATACTTGTTGAGTACAAGTTGTGTACTCACTCTTGCCTCTTCTCTACTTTTTCCTCTTGGCTACGCTACTGCTGCTCAGTTCCTGCCGACACGAGGGAGTTCGTCCAGCTCTACCAGGACTACGAGGACTTCTAGGTGCTTCGTCTCCCAGTTGACGTCCCTGTGGCGCCCTGCTTCAGCTTCGGAGAGCTTTATTCGTATTTTGTACTTCGCTTCCGCTGTATCAGACATTTTTGTCATTATTGTAATAAATAACATTCGTATTCGCTTTATTATGTCTTTTTACGTGATATGTGCTATGATATACTGTTCATTCTGTTGTATATACGTGTGACTTGATCCTGGCACGTATATGATTGCTCGGTTTATGTTCTTTTATAAACCGGGTGTTACAGATAGTGTGACCTAAGAATTTCACACTGTCCAACCAAAATTCACACTTGGAGAATTTGGCATAAAGATGATGATCTCGTAATCGTTGAAGAACGATACACAAATGTTCAGCATGATCTTCTTCATTCTTGGAGTAGATCAAAATATCGTCAATGAAAACCACGACGAATTTATCCAGCTCCGGCATGAAGACTGAATTCATCAAGTACATAAAATATGCTGGGGCGTTGGTAAGGCCAAAAGACATAACCAGATATTCATATAGTCCATATCTGGTAGAGAAAGCAGTCTTTGGAATATCACAAGGCTTGATCTTTATTTGATGGTAGCCAGAACGAAGATCAATCTTAGAGAAAACCTTAGCTCCAGCTAACTGGTCAAACAGAATATCAATGCGGGGAAGAGGATACTTATTTTTAATAGTGACCGCATTGAGTGGTCGATAATCAACACATAGCCTCAAACTATTGTCTTTCTTCTTCACAAACAGGGCTGGACATCCCCAGGGTGAAGAACTTGGACGTATAAAGCCCTTGTCAAGAAGGTCTTGGAGTTGGACTTTCAATTCTGCTAACTCATTTGGAGGCATTCGGTACGACCTCTTAGAAATAGGGGCGGTACCGGGTTGAAGCTCGATAACAAACTCGATATCTCTATCAGGGGGCATTCCAGGCAAATCATCTGGAAATACATCCGCATACTCCCACACAACAGGGATATCTTCAAGTTTAAGTTCTTTTGCGGCATAGGCACAAGAGTTGAAGCACTCTCGTTGTGGCAGATAGAGTATAGTGGCTCCTTGATGTGGTGAATCTATCTCGATAGCTCGAGAAGAAATATCTAACAGTACTTTATGTTTAGTCATCCAATCCATGCCCAGAATAACATCCATGCCTTCTAAATTCATTAAGATCAAATCTGTCTTGATCAATTTACTACCCAGCTTAATTGGCACATGTCTAGTGATTTGATTGGAAGCTATCTTTCCACTAGGAGTTGTTATCATAAAAGATCCCTTAGTATGACAAAAGTCCATTCCTATTCTTGCTCCAAATTTGGCACTTATAAAACTATGAGTTGCACCAGAATCAAATAATATGACTGCGGGTTTATTGTGGATAGAGAAAGTACCCGTCAAGACTGGTGCTCCTTCTGGAAGGTCTGCAAGAGTAGTGAAGTTAACTTGCCCTTGCCGGACTTGCACCATTTGCCTCTTGCCCTTGCCTTTGTTGTTGTTCTGGTTGGAGTTTTGCCCTGGATTATTCCTTCTGGGCTGCGGACAATTCTTGGCAAAGTGAGAAGTACTGCCGCAGTTGAAGCATCGATTATTACCAGTCCCACTATTGAACTGTGGGGCATTCGGCCTTTGGCTAAACTGCTGTTGCTGCTGCTGCTGAGGCACTGGAGGTCTGAATCCTCCTGGTTGCTGAGGCGGCCTAAAGACAAGTCTGCCCACTGGGGCATTTCTCTGTGGAGGTCTGGGTGGAGTATTTTGCACCAGACGATACCTCGGTGGCTGGGCACTCGAGGGTCCTGTGGGTGCCTTCCGCTTCTTCTCAGCACAATGGGCAGTAATACAGTCCTCCTGTGTAATGGCCAGGTTGACCAGCTCATTGTAGGTGTTGGGCTGAACAAGGTTCAGGCGTTCCTTGAGCTTGGTATTGAGGCCACGACAGAAACTGTAACACCCTAGGTGTCTGCACAGTAATTAAAAAGGTGTCTGCACAGTAATTGTATATATTTTATATGCATCATGTGCTTGAATTGCTTGAAATGGATCTTTTCGTAAATATAAAGGTTATATGTGTAATTATGATTTTATGCAAGGTCCTTTCTGCAGTTGTGTTGAATAGGTTGTGTAATTATAGCTTTTGTGGAGGGTGTTTTTGCATAATTCAGTGCATTTAATGCATGGCAGCAAAAATTTGCTTTTAAGTGTAAGTTTAAAGTGAATTTGCATTGAAAAAGACAAAATTCCTTGAAATTCAAAATCCCTTCAATGTTTTTAATTTTAGATTTTGAATCTTTGGCCAAATAAATTTTTGCTCAACATCAAAGTTGTAGATCTTGAAAAGTTGAACAACTTTCATGTTGGGCACTTTTCCATTTGAGCTTTAGTTTAAAAGTTATTTCTTGTTTACAGAGTGGTCCCTGGAATTTTCAGAAATTGCAAAACAACCCTTATCCCCTTCCGCCACCTCCCTGCTCTGTTCTCGCCGCCGCCCACCGACAGCGCCGCCCGCCGGCGCCGTGGAGAGCCTTCCCGGCCACCTTTTCCGTCGCGCTGGCGCCCACGCGTCGCTCCGAAGCTCCTCCCCCTCTTGTTGCCTCGCGCTGGAGCCTCCCCGGCCGTGCCACGCGCGCCGCCGAGCCCAGAAACTTCCGTGCCGCCGCCACCTCGCTGTCACGGTGGAGAGCCCGCTGCAGAGGCCGCCGCCCTCTTCTAGCGAGCGCCCGAGCCCTACAAATACCCCAGAAACCGATTCCTATCGCCCTTTTGCTCTCTCCTCGCCCCCACGCCTTAGAACGCCGCCGCCGCCCCGCTTGAATGCCGGCGAGCTCGCCCCCGCCGCGGAGCCGTCGCTGCAAACCCGCTCCACCCCAATAGCCCCCACCATTAGCCGCGCCTCGCCCTCGCGCAACTCCCAGGCTACTTCCCCTTGCTCAACCCTCACCGGAGCACCCTGCCAACGAGTTGCCTCCGCCGCCGACCCGCCCTGCTCCATTGAGCCGCCGCCTCCGAGCCCCACCCCGCACCCCAAGACCACCCAGTGGTGCGCCTTGAACCCGTGAAGCTCCCACACCCCTCTACCCTCGCCGCCGGTGAGCCCCTCGCCGGGAAACGGCCGGTCAACCGCCGCCTCCCCACTCTAACCCGGCCCAGGGACCTCGGGTTGAAAGGAAAGAAAACCCAGGGGGTTATTTGAATAGGCCTAGACTCAGATGAATAGTGCTATAGGGGCTTCTTTGCTATGATTTTAAGTGAACTTTGAAATTCAATATCAATTCGTAGAAAATTCGTAAAATAGCAAATCTTGATGTTTTGGAATCCTCTTGAAGAGCTCTATGCAGTAGAACCATAATATGTTAGGCTTTAGTTGCGAATTTTTTCTGTAGATTTTGATTTGTGTTTCTAGTGCATAAATATTAGTTGATTTCATCTTTTTCTTATCTACTGTTTGAAAGCTTGTCTTGCTCTGAAACTTTTATGGTGGTTTGTTCTTGCAACTCTAGTTTTGTTATAAAAATTTAATGATCAGTTCTCATGTGTAGCTTTTTCTTTGATTTAATGTTTGTTTAGTAGACTTTAATTATGGTAAATAGTTTTTGTTCATAATAAATCATGAAAATATTTCTGCATGTTCTTCTGGAGTAGGTTAGCTTGTCCAGGAAGTTTGAGCCTCGGTTCATGACTAGAAAAGGAGCTAAAAATGAATCTTACTAATCTACTTTATGTTTTGTTTATTTTTCTCAGAATTAATCTTCTGTATATAAAATCATGAAAAAATTCACAGTAGCTAGATCATCCCTGTTTAGGTCTGTTGTTAATTTGTGAGCTTCTGTTTTGCTATGATTTAGTCTGTGTAATTCAATCTTGCTCTAGGTGTTATCTGAATGAAAGAATTGTTGTGATTAATTGCCTACATGTCTTGGCATGAGTTTTATAGGGTAGCTTAATCTGTTCATGTTCTATTTAGGGTAATTTTTTCTAAATTTATTACTGTTTGTGCTTTGAGTTGTTTATTTATTAGCAAACATGGAATTAATTGCTATAGGAATCAACCACCACTCATTTTATGAAGTTAGTATAACTTGCTTGTGCTGTTGATCATGATGCCTTGTGTAGTTAAATTTGTTATTTAACTACTCTATAAACGATTGCCCATGTGTGTATTTATAATGTTATTCTTGCATTACATATAGATACGACTACTTTGTCGGACGGGACGTACAAGCTGATCCTGGAATCTGACGGAGGTGTTCTCGAAGCTCAAGTAAACACTGCTGAACTAACTGAAGCCCCGGACCAAAGTTCGGAAGAGCCTAGAGCTGAAATAGTTAGCAACTACCGAGAAGGCAAGCCCCGGACATAACCTATATTTCAAATTATTATCATTTACTGTTGTTATTTGCTTATGCATTTACAGTTCTTAGGAGTTGAATTGAAAACCCTAGATGCATGATCCTAGGAACCCATGTACTGAATACTAGACTTGAGTTCGACTACTTGCTAAGCTTATAGGACCGGTAAAAGTCGAGTGATTGCCTGTCACTCGCGAGCTTTATAGGAATTGTTTGTTTACTTTCTGTTATCAATATAAGGACGACGGACGGGGTTGTGATCGATATCATGACTTTATGTGAGACCCCGTCTGTGTTGATGAACTTGCTAAGGTCGCGGTGTGTGGTAGTACTGGTTAAGTTTTTGAAAGTACTAGCCACATGCCGTAAATATGGTACGCGGCAAGCCTAGTAGCCGATTGGACCGGGGAGTGGATATACCTTTCACTCTCTCTTAGGGATAGGTTTTATTTTTATGTTGCGCAACAATACGACTTCGAGGGACAAGGTTCGGCCTTGGAGCCTTGTAGTCGGGGAGAGTGACCCTATCCACAAGCCGGAAAGAAAGGTCAACGGTTGTTTGGGAATGACCCGACGGTGTTCCAGACGTGTGTGCTAGGTTATCCTTGCAAGGTTGAATTCGATTCAGAATCGTCCGCCTCTCACGATGAAATGAGACTGCTTGATCTCTTTGCCACACAGAGTAAGAAGAGCAACAATATTATGATTAATCTTGATGTTTGCTTAAAGTACTACCATGATTGAATAGTAGTTGCTTACATAGAATGGTTAATCAACTAGAATCTTGAAAGCTAAAACTTGAAAGTAAGGACATACTCTTTATTGCTTTTCAGCAAAAGAAAAACCAGAGCCTCACAAAACCTTGCATAGTCTAGCTAAAGTGGGCTACTGATACCTGTTGACGGTTAAGTCTTGCTGAGTATTAGAATACTCAGCCTTGCTGTTGAAACCCTTTTTCAGGTATGAGTTTTGAGGATCAGATCGCTAGCTTGACCTATCCTTGCTCGTTGCCTCCTGGCTGGTCCGTAGAGTGGGATACGTCTTCGACTGGCAATGACTATGACGAGTGATACCATGCTTGGGCTAGCCTGGTATCCTTTTTCCGACGTGTTGTAGCCGTCGTGTTTTATCTTCCGCTGTTTAAACCCTGAACTTACATTTATGGCTTGTATAACTGTTTTACTTAAGTTGGCTTTGTAATAATGGTTTGAACTGGTTTGTAATCATTACTATGCCTGTGTTGTAAAATTGTGGTTGTAATATCTCTGGACTCGCCTTCGTGCGTGGTATGCTTGTTCGATCCGAGAACCGGTGGTTGTATCGGGACGTTACCCGACAGACCAAGAATTGTTCCGTTTGAAGTGTGTTTGAGCTGATGATGCCTTTATGGTGATGGCCTGCGCACTTGAGCCGGGATAATTTAGGCGGTTCTGCCACAGCTGATATCAGAGCTGCAAGCGTACATCAGAGGTGTTGGAACCTTAAAAACCATTTTCCGTATAAAATTGGAACAATAAAGAATTTCGGAAAACTACGTTGGATTCGTTAAGAGTTGTGCATAGAACGTAAAGTCCTAGGGGATTTACGGGAATTACTAGGTGGTTGTTTATGTATGGTTTATGTTATCTGACTTCCAGCACTTTACATTTTGTCAAACCATACTCACAAGCAACTCTTAATTCATGTAACGACACACCTACGTTGAGGTAAGATGGTAAGGATCCTCAATCAGCTGAGAGAGTCTGACCTTCCCGTCGGTGATGCGAGCCGAACGCTGCCCTCAAGCAGTGGCTTACTTGAGGTGCTTCCAGTATACCGACTGTTAGTTGACTATATTGGAAGTAAAGTGTGCTCAGTCAGCTGAGGGAGTCTGACCTTCCCGTCGGCGATGCGAACCGAACGCTGCGCTCAAGCAGTGACCTACTTGAGCTACTGCCAATATACCGACCTCGGTCGACTATATTGGGAGTAAAAGGAACTTGTGAATACGCCTCTGAGTAGCGTATGTTAACGTTGGCCATACGGCGGGAATTGTATGGCTACCGCTTCTATAGTGAGCGGTAATGTTTGGGAACGCTTTCATGAGTGCTGGCATGAAAGGTTCATTGGATATATACTAAAGATGTTGCAAATTTTGTGGCATGTGTGCTCATCAAATGTTAGCCTATTGAATCTGTGAGACTAATTTAGTCCAATCACTTCTATGATCTCTGTTGTTTAGCAGCATAGCACATAGCGATGAAGAGTGAATTGTTAGATTAATTTCTTTACCCTTTGCTCTCAGCATTGAGTATCAATATGATGGAGCATGAAGCTATCTAACAGCTGACCTGTTCTGAGTTTTGTGGGTTGCACAGTTATGTGTTGTGCATATTGTGCTACAGCGCATCTAGTTAAATTTTGCTGATTTTGTTTTATCCAATGTGTGATCATTGCACGTACCATTGATTTTGGAAGCGAGAAATATGTATCTAATGGATGTCTTCCATATTTACAGATGGTTGATCATACTCGCGGAATGCCTGATGGCTTCGGTTGTGAAGCTGGCTGTGGATCTCAGCAACCACCGCCACCCCCGTCGAATCTGGCCGAGTTAATGGCCATGCAAACAGAATTGCTTCGCCAGCTAGTCCAAGGGCAACAAAATCAGCCACGCCAACAGTATGGAGGACGGGAGGCACAACCAGCGGGTTACCAGGAATTCTTTGGTACCCAACCTCCGCTTTTCAGCAAAGCTGATGACCCACTGGACGCCGATGCTTGGCTCCGTACAATCAATTCCAAGTTGCTGAACACTCTGTCGCGATCCGCTACAGGCCAAGTCGTCACTGATTGTCGTTGCCGCAAGCGCCGTCCTTCAAACGCTGTCCCGCACCACACTTGAGACTGCCACGCAGCTCCAGGCTCCGCGAAACGCTGCAAGCAGGCAAACAACAGCCGAGTGATGACCCCTGGCCACCAACAGAAGAGCAGGCGTCTTGGCGTGAGGTAGGCAACCCCCTTCTCCGCACGCCCTCCGATAGAATTGTCACCACCGGCCGAAGCAAATCGCGAGCAGCAGGCCGACCAAGTCGTCGAACGGTGTCTCTAGAGACGACACCTCCAAGGAGGTCACGACGCCCACAGGCGCCACCGTCGCTCGTCCAGGAGCTGGACCAGGTTTTCACCCAGAGACCTCGTGCAGGAGGGTTGCAACTCCAAAATGATGCCCTCAACAGGGAGAGCGATGCCCAGAGGCGCCGCCGCCATTTCACCAGAATGAATCTGGCGAGGGCTTTCGCCCGGAGTGCCGGCACCCCACTGCACGCGTTCGTCGCCTCAAGCCGGCACCATCACTACGGCCGCTCCAACCGAGGGACGCCACTGTCACAGCTCCACAAAGCCCGCTGCCGAAGCTCCATCTCCCTTCGCCGTCCTCGTGACCCGGCAACGCGCCGACGCCACACCGGACCACCGCGCCCGCTGACAAGCCACGCTGCTGTCTGCGCACACCTGCGCCGCCAGCCGCTTGCACGCCTGCACCGCCAGCTGCCCGCACGCCAGCCCAGAGCTGCCACCAGCCATGCGCGCCAGCCGCTAGCACCGCCAGCCCGGAGCCGCCGCCAGCCGAGCGCGCGCGGTCGCCGCCCCTGGCCGCAGAACCACCCATGGGGGGGGACGGATCCGACCGCCACCGACGTCGCCGCCGCAACTCGCATTGAGGCCATGGCCTGCAGCTGACAAGCACCCGGCCAAGCCCCAGCGTGCGGCCGCCGCCCTCTCGCCGGCCATGGCGTCTCGTCCACCACGCCTCGTCTCGCAAGCGCCCGGCCGAGCAACCACCAGATCCGGCCGTCGCAGTGTCGGATCCATGGCCCGCGAGCCTCGTCGTCGCGTGGCGCCGCCCACCCCAGCAGGCCGACCGGGACGTCTCCGCTACCTCGTCTCACCCCCGCCCAGCCGCGCAGCCACAGGATCTGGCCGTCGCAGTGCCGGATCCGGGCCACTCGGACCCCGCCGTTGCGGGGTGCCCCGCGCCAGCGAGCCCCCTCGGCTCAGGCGGCCGCGCCCGCCACACCCTTTGTGGGTTCTAGGTTAGCGCGCAGTTCGGCACCGTAACCCGGCTTCCGGTTCATCCCGCATCGCCAGTTCTGCTTACCAAAAATGGCCCACTTGGAGCTCCCGATTCCGTGGCATGGCTCACCGAAGCAGCCGTGCCGTCCTACCTATTTAAAGTTTGAGAATAGGTCGAGGGCGTTGCGCCCCCGATGCCTCTAATCATTAGCTTTACCTGATAGAACTCGTAATGGGCTCCAGCTATCCTGAGGGAAACTTCGGAGGGAACCAGCTACTAGATGGTTCGATTAGTCTTTCGCCCCTATACCCAAGTCAGACGAACGATTTGCACGTCAGTATCGCTTCGAGCCTCCACCAGAGTTTCCTCTGGCTTCGCCCCGCTCAGGCATAGTTCACCATCTTTCGGGTCCCGACAGGCGTGCTCCAACTCGAACCCTTCACAGAAGATCAGGGTCGGCCAGCGGTGCGGCCCGTGAGGGCCTCCCGCTCGTCAGCTTCCTTGCGCTTCCCAGGTTTAAGAACCCGTCAACTCGCACGCATGTCAGACTCCTTGGTCCGTGTTTCAAGACGGGTCGGATGGGGAGCCCGCAGGCCGTTGCAGCGCAGCGTCCCGAGGGACGCGCCTTGCGGCGCGCAAGAACCGGCCGTGCCGAC
>NC_053151.1:1832500-1852500 GCF_016808335.1 Panicum virgatum
TTAACACATACTCCCTTGCTTGCTGCAACCATTTTTTATAGAAATGTACCGTCTTTTGGGTTGTGATGATCAGTCTCTCGCATCCTTCCTTCCTTGCTGCAACCAGCAAATAAATTCATATTAATTATCAGCTAACCAGATTTAGCTACAAAGACCATTTATTAAAACAGAAGTTCCAACCCATAATTCATAATAAGCAATTCCAGCCCAAATTCACATGAATAAGATTTGCATTACATAGAGGTTTTCCATCTATCAGAACTAGCAGTAACATTCCAAGACCACATAATTGACAAGAAACAACAAAAAATAGGTTTCAGCAAGAATCTGAACCGTGCCTCACCAAAATTTTGTTGAAGTTTGACCAAAACCTAACAAACCAACAAAATATGAAGCTGCACCAGTAAAGTTTGGTTCCTGCAAAAGAGAAGTTCCCCCAAAGCTAACAGACCACCATATCGCTTAACTTTGTTGATTTCGAAGCTGACCGAGAGCAAAATATTTCTTGAGTCCATCATGGCCTGTTAGATTGCTGCTTGTTGCTGACCGATAGCCCCTGACATGCAAATATTAAATCCATGTAAAAGTTCATATTGCATTTTCAAAAAACACAGGAGATAGGTAAAAATATTTGCAACACTATGCAGTGGTGTAACATATACTGGATGCTCATGCAACCTTTCTTTAACTTGGAAATGAACACTTGTATCCTCCAAACAAAAAAGGATCTACTATAATTTTTTTTCTTTAACTTGGAAATGAACTCTGAAGAAAAAATGATACACTATAACTTTGAAAATTGGATATCAGATGATAAAATGAAAAGGCAAGATTTCAATTCTTGTTCCATAGATTCAGTTAGACATTTGAATGAATATCTGGTATGCACATTGTTGAAACAAAGAGGAAAGCCGTGCTGGCCACTAATGGCAACAATTTAAAATTGAGTGGACAAGCAAGAAAGAATACCACTTTGTACGACACAATGCATGCAAATTATAGAACTGATCTGATATAGCATATTATTGTCCACATTTCTTAAATTCCATTCAAGGCCGGCATTTGATTTGACTTGGAAACAATGACAGCTATTCAGGGAAGCATGCTTTCATGCAATAGAAATTGAGAACTGATACAAGAAAATATAATAGAAGAAATAAATAATCCTGGTTAGATGAAATATACAACCTATAACTTCACCTTTTATTAAGGAACAAGAGACTGCAGATAGAATGACAATGATATACTTTGGCAATAATATAGTTGCTGGTAAAGAACATGTCTGAAAGTAAATTAAATGTGACAGAATTTGTGGCGCTTACCATGCAAGGGGCATTTCATCAAACACTATACCAGCAGTGCGGGAGTGGTTTGGCCATGGGCTTTGGTTGCTCGCAAGCCTCTGTTTAAGCTCCATGACTGCAGCACACAAAATCAACAGCAAAAAATAGTGAGATCTGCTGGACGAAGCCACAGCAGATAGGGAGGAGGTCTGGGGGGACAGCACACCGGCGACGAGGTACTTGTATATGAGCGCCTGGTGATCCAGCTCCTGGCCTCAGCAAGAACCATCACATTTGTAGCTACCTTGGCCTCGGCAAGAACGGAAGGAGAGGATGAGGAGGATGGAAGAACCTGCACAAGTTGCCATCCTCTGACTGGATCGGAGGGAGGACGCGCACCAGCAGGGTCGTCCCACAAGAGAGGACCCATGGCACCGCGGCCATGTAAGGGGGCCTCCGCCCAGGATTCAGGCCGCCAGTGTCGGAGCTCCTCGAGTCTTGCGTAGGGAGGGGGCTACGAGCTCCGCGCGCCCGCCCCCGGGAGCTCCATGCCGCCGCGTCGTACCGTGGCTAGATCCACGAGACCTGCCCACGGGGAGCGCCGACAATAGGGAGAAGGACAGCCCGGGCCCGGAGACGACGGATCCGGGACAGGCGGCGGCGGATCTGACGACTGGCCACCGGAAGTCGACTAATGCGGCGGCCGGCAGGTGTGACCTCAACGACCTTGGTGCCGATGGGTTGAAGAAGTGAGTAGAGGAAGGGGACAGGAGGAGCGCGCGGCCTCCAGTGACGTGCTCTCCACGGATCTGGGATTCACCGGCGCGGTGCACTCGGGGGAGGAGACGAAGGAACCGCTGGTAGGCGGGACGATGAGGCAGGCGGCCGCAGAGGGAGCGGCGGGGAATCTGTGACGAGGAGGCGCAGTCAGCTTGTGGAGGGAGCTAGGGTTTCAGTCTTGGCTGGTCTTTTTATGCAACTAGAGATCCATGTGAATCGTTTGATCGGTAATGGACGGCTGGGAGAAATCGGGCCTTGACAGGAAACGGGCCTTGCTTGGTTTCCCAGCCCGTTTAACATCTTGTTTTTTTATTTTTCATTTCATTGCACTATCGTGAAGTAACATATAAAAATAATTATTTTATATATACACATATATTTTTGATATATATTAGAGTACATATAAGTTGTGTTTTAGAAGTTTCAATAATTTTTGAGCTCATTTACTATTTTTTTAGTTTAAATGAATTTTTGGGTGTTTATTGAAAATAATTAAAATTTGAACTCATGTATCTCAAATAATACAAATAATATTTACATAACTCCAAATAAATATATTTTAGGTACTTCTATTATATTATAGCTCATATCTGAAAAGTAGGTAAAAATTTTAAATGTTTGTTAGGGACTATTCAAACTTCTATTTACAGTCATATTATAAAATAATAATGATAATACCTAAACTTTCTATAAAACTTCTGAAAATTGGCATAGAATTGGTTAATGGATGTATAAGCTTGACAAAAAAGTTTCATAAGTTTTATAATAATTGGAGTATACATTGTTCACAAAATGGATAGATCTCTGACATTGTTTCATACAACTCAAGTCAAACTTTGAAATTTGAACATATCACAACATTTTTGAACTCATATGCACCTCAAATTTGGACACAACCTTATGTTGACTATAATATAAGAAAACATTAAGATAAATTAGCAATTGTTATTTAAAAACATATGTTTTCTATTCTCCATTTAGGTGGAAGAAAGCAAGTCATAAGAAAAAGTTCCAAAAATAGCAATTAACATGAAAACAAACACTACTGAATGAAAAATCATGACTTTAGAAAAATTTAGGAAAAAGAAACATCGAATTTAGAGTTCATATGAGGAAGAAATACTAGTTACAAATTTTAATTCCGGATTAAAAAGAGAAAATGAGCTTGTTTCAGTTCTTCATCTTACTCGACACGAAAAAATACAAATAAAAGCAGAATGCCAAAATTCATCAAAACCAAAAACGTGTCCTAGTGGTTAGATGTCTTCACCTCGTGTGGGAGGTTATGTGTTCGAATCTCTGTAGCCACACATTTTTCCATTTTGCATCCACAAATGAAGACCCAGCCCGTTTACAATTTATAATTATCTGTCGTTACCCAAGGGTACCACAAAGGAAGGCGTCGCCTGGTGGTTATGCGATTGAGTATTTTTTCCTAAAGGTCTGGGTTCGAGTCCACGTTGCTACTTTTTTTTGTTTTTGAATTAAAACTTGAAATCTATTATATAGAGGCTAATACCAAACCAAACAAGACGCAGCATAATGGAAGGGCTCTAGATTATGTCCGCTGAGGCCTGAGTTCGATTCTTCTCTTGGCCTTTGAGTGTTTTTTTCCCCCTCCGCTGGCGCTTTTTCCCCCATGCGCTGGTCTGGGCTTTTGACGCAAGACAACAGGAGAGAGAGAGAGAGGAGGAGGCCTGAAGGGCCAAAACGAACTTGGTCCACACATAAGTAAAAAGAGCTCGGTCCTTGTTTTGTTCCAATTTTTTTACTAGAGCTAAGAAAATGTTGAAGTGGGCTAGAATGATTTTTTTAGATAAAATAATGAGCGATCTTTTTATGCTACAAAAATTTAAAAAACTAAAGAAAATAGGATTTAAGCTTGTACAAAATATTATGTAGCAACTTAGACGCATACGTGAACTCGGCATGCAAACAAAGGACACTGAATGAAAGTTCATGATTTTTATGAAAGATCAAATAAGAGAAGCAAAAACTTGAATTGAAAATGAAAAATGTAAAAACATATAGTTAAAATAGCTATGACGATTTTTATGACATTAATATTAAAACGTCATGTTTTGTGGGCTCAGTTATGACGAATTCAATAAAACGTCATATTTTGTGGGCTCAATTATGACAAATTCAATAAAATGTCATAAAGTTCTGGGCCTAGGGTCCATACCTTCAAATTCGTCATAGATTGTGTGCAATTGTGACGCTCCATTAAAATGTCATAAAATTTTCGTCATAGATCACCACATTTCTTGTAGTGTGTGCTTCCCAGGTTTAAGAACCCGTCAACTCGCACGCATGTCAGACTCCTTGGTCCGTGTTTCAAGACGGGTCGGATGGGGAGCCCGCAGGCCGTTGCAGCGCAGCGTCCCGAGGGACGCGCCTTGCGGCGCGCAAGAACCGGCCGTGCCGACGACGGCTTCTAGAGGCACCTAAGGCCCCTAGGCTTAGGCCGCCGGCGCGGCCGACAACAGTCCACGCCCCGAGCCGATAGGCGGACCAGCAAGACCGTTCCGCATACGACCGGGGCGCATCGCCGGCCCCCATCCGCTTCCCTCCCGGTAATTTCAAGCACTCTTTGACAAGCATATGACTACTGGCAGGATCAACCAGGTAGCACGTCCTCCTCGACAAGCTGGCAACGACTGCTGCACTAGGCATCAACCGGGCCGGCTGTCGTGTATTTGAAGGCTACAACTTTGAGAGGAACGAGAAGCCGAAGCAGCCTCGTCCTATATCGTTTGCGTCATCCGGGACCGATAGCACAAGCGAGGTAGCCTTGGTGGAATTGGCCGATGAGACCATTACCCACGAGGCAACCCCGATTGGCTATAAAACCGACGCATCACACCCAAAGGGTGGACGCGACGAAGGCAACTTGTAGCGAATGCAGCTTCCAAAGAAATAGGTAGCAGCATGCAAGCACTCATTAAGGGTCGGCATTGTTCCCACGGGACTGAGGGGACACAGGCGTCGAGAGTCGGCCGCACAAGGGCGGGGGGCCTCCCGACAGTCACAGGTCCAAGACAACTCATGTGCCAGCCGATACACGGCAGCTAAGCCACCCAAAGCATCCCTCCATGCAGTTCACGGCGAGTTGCTTATGAGGAAGGCAGCCAACGGACCACTGAGCGCGATAACGAACAATATTCATCCCACCTTCAACCAAACTCGGTCGAGTAGGGACAAGCCTTAGCGAACCGGTGCAAATTTCAGAGGCTCAGGGAATGAGTTCAAAGACATGTGACCGAAGCGTCGGAATCCCCAAGCCCGAACGCAGGAAACAAGAGCAAGCCATCGCCGAGGCCAGTCTACGAGTCCCCCTTGCACGAACTTGAGAAATGAGTTCAAAGCCACATGACCGTACGTCGGAATCCCTGAGCAACTGAAATCCATCCCGGCTTACCTTGGCAAGCCCCTAAACGACCTTGTCTGTTGGTGCAGTGCTCCGAGTCTTGGGAAATGAGTTCAAAGACATATGACCGAAGCATCGGAATCCCCAAGGCCGAACGCAGGAAACGAGAGCAGGCCATCGCCGAGACCAGTCTACGAGCCCCCCTTGCCCGAACTTGAGAAATGAGTTCAAAGCCACATGACCGTACGTCGGAATCCCCAAGAACACGAAGCCCACACCGGCCAACCGAAGTTTAGCCTGGCCGAAAACCGCGGTGTGGCCGGCCGTCGCCAACCACAACGAGGTTAGGAGGGTACGGCTTGGAGCACCCGAAACAACCCGGAACACATGTCCGGACATTGTTTCCCAAGTACCCGTTCACCGCATCGGCTCCCCCCCTACTATACCCGGGGGGCATTCTCCGACCCCAGAAGTTCTGGGAATTTTTCAGCCTTCCGGGTGTACAGTTTTGGGGGGTTGCCTGAAATGCCAGTGATAGGGTGAGATAACATGTCTGGGCTCAAAAACTGGCCAGTTTTTGAGTCTGGTCACGTGAGGTATCGGAAACCCAGCCCTCCCATCACCTCCGGAGGCCGAATTCGCCCGTTCTTGACTCGTTTTCTCCGCAATGAGCCTGATTTCATGTTTTTGGGCCGTTTTGGGACGTTTCCACTTCTTTGCCATATTGACATGCCGAATGGCCGTTTGGCCTATGTTTTGCCTCCCGTGACCTATAACACACGTTTCTCAACTATTTTCATCCTACCTTGGTTCGTTTGCACCCGAATGGACATAGTTCCATGTGCGGGTGCCATGGACAACATTTCCGACCGAAATGAACCATTTCCATTCCATTGTGGGCTGTTTCCATTTTTTGTCCAGGGTTACATACCGAATGGTCGTTCGGCCTATGTTTTCGCCTCCCATGACCTATAGCCCATGTTTTTCGTCTATTTTCACCCTAGCATGGTTCGTTTCCACCCGGATGGACATAGCTCCATGTGCGGGTGCCATGTACAACAGTTCGGACCGAAATGAACCGTTTCCATCCCGTTGTGGGTCGTTTGTTTTGAATATGGCCCGGCCCAAAACCAAAAGCAGGCCGCTCCCCGCTTTGCTCCTGCGGTCCTTCCTGCCAAGCGCCCAAGCCCCCCCCCCCAACTCTAGCGAAGAGCTGAAGACTGCGAAGTGGCGGCGCAGAAGTGAACCAGCGATTCCCTCGACTGCGCCCGACTGGCGGCCGCCCGGCGCCCACTCGAGTTCCCTCGCCGGCCTCGCCTAGCTCCAGCCTCTAGGAGCTCCGGTCCCTCGCCCTCACCGGCCTCCAGGAGAAATCGAGCTCCTGGGCCACTGCCGGCACCGCGCCACCAGGCCATTTGGCGCTAGAGGGAGGCGCCGCCGCTGCCGGGAGTCCGGGACCCGATTCCCCGACGCCGCACCGGCGCTGCGCCTTCCCCGACGCATCTCGGAGTTCAGCAGTGCTTGCCGATTGTAGCAAGGTAAGCTGAGCCTTTTCAATTTCAGCATCTCGGAGTGGTGATGGCAATGGATGGGGGAAGGGAAGATGATGTGCCTGCGCATCCCACGCGAGGCATCACTAGTGCATCCTCCAGTGGTGCCGCCGGCGCATCATACAGTGGTGCCATTCCTAGGGGAACAACGGACAATAACGGTGGAGTGGAGGTGACTGCAAAAGATGGTAAATCAGCAAACTAGTTGCTTATTAGACTGTCATTGTGAAATGTTGGTTATTTATCTTGTTTTGAAGTGCTGATTTGAGTAGCTCCCTTAGTAGTATTGTGAGATTTATATTTTAGAGTTTAGATTGGCAAGTGTGCAGCATAAATTTAATTGGCAAGTGTTGATCTGTACTATTGAACAATTCTTGATCTGTACTATTGAACAAGTTCAATCCGTGGTATACAATGATTTAATTGTCAAGTGTGCTGCATAAATTAAAGTTGAGTTTATATGTGTTCCTGCAGGGAGAGTGGTGAAGTTAAATGGACCAATTGAGGTCACATGGAGCCATGGCGAGCCTTACCCCAAACCTAATGGGGCTGGATTTCTGTGCTACTATTGTTTTAAAACAAAAAAGGGTGGTGGTGTATCTCGTCTAAGGGAGCATCTTGGTGGAATAACTGGGAATGTAGTGGAGTGTAAAAATGTGCCAGCGCATATTAAGAATATAATGGCAGATGAATTTGCATCAGGAAGAATAAGAAGGAAGAGAAGTACTAATCTTCGTCTCTATGTTGAAAAGGAGGTGGCAACAGAAAGGGTATCTGGTAGGACAAGCATCCCTCTTGATGAAGAAGCACAGATTGAGATGGCAATGAGAGAGTCTCTAAGGGATTCTAATTCCGCCATGCAGCAAGATAATTCTTCATCTTTTGGCAAGTCTGTTTGTAACAAGGCTGGTGCAAGTTATTCAGCTAATCATCAAACTACGATTGATAGATACTATAAAGGTCCTGGAAGTTCTTCCAATGCTCCTTTTGATGTCGATTTGGCTCGCAGTAAGGCCCAAGCACAACCTCGGGTGGATGTTATGCTAGAGGGGGTTGCCAAAGAGCAGCTTGGGAAAGCTTGGTCAAAATGGTTTCATGCTAATGATATTCCCGGAAGAAAAGCGGACTGCCCATACTTCCGCTCAGCAATTAAGTTAACCCAACAATTTGCTGAAGGAGTGCCAATTCCATGTGGGAAAGAAATAGATGGTCCCTTGCTGGATATGAATTATGCTGACATGAAGGCTCACATGGCTGCCTTCAAGGATGATTGGAAAGATTATGGGGTTACTGTCATGTGTGATTCATGGACAGGTGAATACTTGTACCTTTGTAGGCCTATATTTTGTTGTACTGTCCATATTGAAATAATTAATCTTGTGCACTTAGCGTTGTGTTTTTTCTGCTGCATCTACAGGTCCTACCATGATGTCCATCATTAACTTCATGATATATTGCAATGGACGCATGTTCTTCCATAAGTCTGTAAATGCAACCGGTGATATTCAAAATTCAGAATATCTTCTTGACATGATTGGTACAGTGGTTGGTGACGAGATTGGAGCCAAATATGTTGTTCAAGTTGTCACAGATAATGGTTCTAATTATAAGAAAGCATGTCTAGACTTGGTTACCATGTATCCACATATTACTTGGCAACCATGTGCTGCCCATACCATCAACTTGATGCTAAAGGACATAGGGCGCTTTTCAGATGTTGAGGAAGTAGTGGATAGTGCAAAGCGAATTTGCAGATTCTTATATAAACATAATAGGTATGACTAGTGACTAGTGTTCTTGTATTGGATAAATAATTCAGCCATCTAGTATTGTCTTCTTGTTGTGTTTATGAAAATTCAATGATGTTCTTCTCATGTTTTTTATTTGTAGGCTGCATGCTATGATGAGAGAAAAGATAGGGAGGGAGCTGATTCGGTGGAATGCCACTAGATTTGGCACTGTTTTCATTTTTCTCCAGAGTTTTTGGGATAGACAAGATAAGTTCAAGCAATGGATGGTATCTGATGACTGGGAGAAATGTGTGTGGGCTGGTAAGGCTGACCATGATTTCACATATGATTGTTTGACCAGCAAAAAATGGTGGAGTCAAATGGAAGTGGTGTTAAAAGCTGTCTCCCCAATCTATTCTGTACTTCATTTAGCTGATCAGCAACAGAAGTTCTATTCTCTATCTGCATTCATTCCAAAAATGATGGAATCTATGGCAGAAATACGTGGCAATTTAAGTGATAATACCATCCAAAAAAATCTACAGAATAGGGTGTTGGAAAAAGTCCAAGGAAGACTTGATTATCTTGTCAATGATACACTTATGCTTGCAGGTGAGGGCTTAATTGATAAATTATTCAATTCATGTTATTGTTTCATGCATCACTAATTATTAAGATTGCTGATTTTATTTTATTTTTTGTTAGCTGCCGCACTTGATCCTAAAGCACTGTACACTTCCAAGCTTGCAAGGAAACCAAAGTCCAGACATGCTGTCACATTGGCCATCAAGAAGCTTGCAGGCTCATCTTCAAAGGCTTCTGCTGCAATCGATCAATTTACTTTCTTCTCAAAACAGGGAGGGTTATTTGGAGGAGCGGAGGCTCGAAAATCGGCTCTTAATGGCCGGTGTAGTGCAGGTAATTGCATGTTTAATTTTTTTAATGTGCATTATTTTGTTGCTTTCTTATGTTTGAATTCTTATTTCATTTACCATCATTTTCCTAGCTGATTGGTGGGATCAATATGGTGGAGACTGTAGTGAACTACAAGCGGTTGCAAGGCATATTGTCTCACAATGCATGTCCTCTAGTGGGTGTGAGCGAAATTGGAGCACATTTGCCTTGGTGCACACCAAATTGAGGAACCGGTTAAGTTACGATAAGCTTCACAAGTTGGTTTTTGTACATTATAATTTAAAGTTGCGTATCCAACATTTCGTAACTGACATGCAAAACCTTCAAGAAATGCAAACCAACAAGGAGCATGAAAGAGATTCTGATCCTTGTAGCATCCTAATAGATGTGACTATGTATGATGAAAGGAACCCGATCATGGATTGGTTGTGCACCTCTAGGAGTGAGTCCGCGCCGACTCTAGATGAACGTGATGACCAGAGGCCCGAATCCCCTAATCCTAGCAGACTTGTTATAGATGAGTTAGGGATGAGTGATGAAGAGGTGGCTGCATTTAAAAAGAAGATTGGTGGGAAACTAGGTAAGAAAAGGAAGGAAGAATTTGAAGATATTCTCTGATTATGAATCAGAATCAGGTCAGCAAGGTAGCCCTGTTTATGCTGAGTCAGGGGAGAGTAGTTCTGATGACAGTGAAGGCAATGGTAAGTTTAATTTTTTATGGGATTCTGCATATTATATACTGTAGCTTTGCTGAAATATTAATCTTTTTAAAGGTGATGGTGATGCTGTTCATGCTTCTGGTGATGCAAATGAACTTGGAGAGGGAGGCTCGACAACTCAGGAAGGAGGTAATGTTCCTTGTACTAGTGATTGCTGGCTGGAGGACTTGGTACCAGCGAGTTGCCGCTCAGAAATTCGGCACTTGGGACGAGCAAGGGATTGCACACTGCATCGGCCTGTCAGTGATGGGGTCAGCCAAGCACAAAGCACCACTGGCCGCGTCGGTGTACTTTTGGAACGACGCTGTCAACTGCTTCCTCTTCGGGCACGGGCCAATGGCACCGACTCTACTGGGCGTGCACATGCTGACTGCTCTGAATGTGCATAAAGAATCGAACCCGTTCCTGGAGAAGGTGACCACTCATCATCGGCTCGAGGTCGGGACACAATCGAGTGGATGGAAGTCATACATCCTCAAGTACTGCAAATCTGAAGGGCCTGTCGACCATCGGGAGCACACGACATTCTTGAACATGTGGATCGACAGGTCTTTTTTCTGCGGGAGTTCCCTGGAGCCATCCTCCAATTATCAGTACTTGGCGGAGAGGTGGCAGACGGAGTCAAACTGCCGATGGGTCGATATCTGCTCGACACCACTTTCAACATGCTGCATCTGGCATCGAGTAGACTGCGCGACGGGCAGCTAGTCGGCCATCTGGGAGGCCCCTGGTGGTTTCTGCAGTTATGGATTCATACTTTCACCGCGCTGGCGTCAGATGTCAATCCTTTGACGATCAGCTGCCCCGACCTCGACACTCCTGAAGCACTACAAGAAATCTGGCCTTCCGTGACGTTTTCAGACCTTCCGTGATGTTTTATTTGTGACATTTTTACACATTGTCACAGATATGGGGTTGGCCTGTTTGGACTCCGATCGGGCCCGGAATCTATGACGAAACTGCTCAGTTCGTCACAAATGAGTGTGATGGCCCATTTGGGCTCAATCCGGGGAATACGTTCTATGACGAATCTGTGGTTTCGTCATATGTTTCATCACAAATGTGTGTTAGGACTATTTGTGCTCAATCCGGGGCTACGTTCCATGACGAATCTGTGGTTTGGTCATAGATGCGTTTGTTGGCCCTAGACCTGGGCATGGGCTGCCCGACCCGACGGACCCGACCCAACCCGCCCGAAAATAGCCCGACCCGACCCGAAGAGTTTGATGGGCGGGCTCGGGTCAAAATTTTTGACCCGGTATGACTGACGGGCCGGGCACGGGCTAAAAATTTTGACCCGAAACCCGAAAAACCCGAAGGAACCCGACATTTTACATAGGCCCGGCCCGACCCGACTGACTGTCGGGTCAGGTGCGGGCTCAATTTTACGGCCCGGCCACCGGGTCGGGTCGGGCACGGGCCGCTAGAAAAAACACCGGGCTTTTTTTGGCCCGACCCGAACCCGACCCGGCCCGGAGGATGCCCAGTCTAGTTGGCCCATTTCGTTTCGTGTGCAGATATTTCTAAGTCAGCCTCTCCTGTGCCCGGGTTTACTCGCCCTTTCTAGATCTGTCGTCTCCATCCCTCAGGCTCTGTCGTGTCTCGCCCGGTGGCGGATGCGGCAGCGGAGTGCGGCGTCGGCAGTCGGCGGATCACCTGGTAGGTGCGCTCCGTGTTGCACTAGGTACGCGGATCACCGGCGGTAGCGGCGCGCGGCGTCGGCGACCGGCGGCAAAAGGTACGCATAATCTAGCTTCCAGTGTGAGTGGAAGACTTGGGGCGCCTCGACGTCGTTCTCACTGCTATCCCCTTGCGGCAGCTGCAGAGCCAGGAGGAGAAGCAGAGGGGTCGGCGGGCGGGCAGCGCGGGCGGCGGCGAACGTTGCCGGAAGTGGTCACGGCGCACAGCGTCGACGGCAAACTGTCCACCTGCTACGAGCGCTTCCTCCTCAACTCCATCGGCCGGCGGGAGCAGGTTCGTCCAGCGCGCTCCGCCGAAGCTCCTGCGCCCCTCACTCACCTGCTCACCTCCAAGCCCCCCCCCCTCTCCCTCGGCCGGCCAGGCCCACCGCGCATCCCCCTCCTCGTCGGCTCCCTCTCCCGTCTCGATCCCCCCTGCAGCCTGCGCCGTGTTCTGCCTTATCCAACGGTTGCTCCCTCATTCCTGATGCAGCAACATATAAGTAGGATAGTGGATATAAAAATTTTTGGAAATCGTAGACAACAATAAATGGATAGATGGTGAACCATCAGGTGAGGGATTGATCATGATTAATTGGGAAATTTTGAAGCAAACGAACATGGTGAAATAAATCACCTATACTGTTTAACCATTATGGAAATTTCCGGCCTACATAGAGCATATTTGAAGTAGTGTTGGTGTTTGTAATCGAAACTAAAAATTCTGAGGAGCTAAAATCATAGAATCATAAAAACTTCATGGTGTTACACACATGTTAGAAAAACAGAATTTCATTGGTGTTGTCTGTGCGTTCTTCACTTCACTGATTCCTTACTGCTTACTGTGTCCTACTGTGTGCATTCTTCACTTCACTTCACTGATTCCTTACTGCTTGCTGGTTACTGATTGCTGACTGATCATTTTGATTGCATCTTTGAATTGGTGGAGAAGAACATAAATTAGATGACTTGCATTTTGTAGTTGAGCTGCACATAATGCTGATGGCAGAGAGTACTCCCCTCGACGCCCTTGCATCGGCAGTGACGGAGATGGATAGAGTAGCAGACAAGTTGCGGAAGCATGTTACCGAGGCCAGGGCCGCAGATCGTACCAAGAACCAAGAGCTTGAGAAAGCACTTACTCAGGTAGAGGTTTTAGCTGAGTCGCTCGAGCAATTTGCATTCCTCTGCCAGGAGGTGGTTGTGAAGAACTCCCCGCCAGATCATGAGGAGATAACCTCTACGGATGAGAGGGAGGCTGCTGAAAGGCAATGGGAGTTCGAACATCCTATACCACCTCAAACTCTTGCGGAGCACTGCGAGCAGCACGGCTTGAACTATGACAGTGATCAGTCTAGGGGAATCAACTAGGTGAATTTTGCCTACGTGCCTAGTGTGACTGTTTTCAGTAGTGTTTTAGGTGTATGTACTGTACTGTGAATGTTGCCTAAGTGCCTAAGTGTGTCATGTGAATGTTGCCTAAGTGGCTGCTGTGAATATTGTTGTACTGTCATGACAGGGAATGCTTAAGCTATGTTCGGACTAAAACTTCTTATGCTGGGGGTTAGTAATGTTTGCACTTAATTCTTGATGCTGCCGGTTGATCATGTGATGATAGGTAAGTAGTGTTGTGTAAAAGCGATTGGTTCAATTTGGATGGCGTTGTACAGACTGCGCAGCAGCAGAAGCCAGAGATGCGTGTGTTGGCCCATTTCTCCCAAATTCAGTCCATTTAGTGCAGGGACTAAAACTCTAGAAATGGCTGAAGCCCACTTCCCGTTCAGCCTGACGGCCCATCGGCCCATCTCCACAGTGGACGGAAAACTGGCAGATATTTCCGAGTCGGCCTCTCGCGTACATTCGTTTTCTCGCCCTTTGTCTCTCGTCTCCATCCCCGGCGAGCGCGTCGGCGGCCGCGGCGGAGGCCGGCTGGTTCAATTTGGAGGCGGGGAGAGAGGAGCGGCAGCGGGAGGGAGGCCACGGCGGTCCGGAGGCGGGGCTCCGTGACGAGGACTGCGAGGACCCCGCGACCGACCACGGCCACGGCCATGGCCACCGCCCGTCCCTCTCGGCCCCGGCCGCAGTCGTCCTCCTCAGCGTCGCCCCCCTGTCCTCCGTCGTCCGAATCATCTACGACGCGCACAGATCCGCTGCTGCCGAGCTCTTCACCCCCTCCACCGACGGATCCTTCGGGGAGTAAGTGCACTGACTCCTTGAGCGCGTCCGTCCTCACGATCTCCGTGATGTGGCTATTACAGTGGCGCAATTGTTGTCTCAGATGTCACATTTTATGCAATGCCATAGTAATTAGATTTCGTATATGTTAGACATAATCAATCCGTATGAACTACGACGCCTCAAAAATTGTATGAGGATCAAGGCGCGGCTCGAAGAACTTGGCTTACCATGTAGTCAAAAATTGTATGAGGCTCTAGGAGATCAATCTGATGATAAGCAAACAGAGGTGATAACTATGCTACATTTCTTGAGGGCTTATCATGTTCCTTGTTATATTATATCAAATAATTCTTGCTTCTGTTGATTGTAGTCATCTAACAAGACTGCTCGCAAGAAAACTGGAAGTAAAAGATCTTCAGATGACATGTCTGCTGCTGGAATATCACCACCTGCTGCTAAGAGATTTGCTCCTGCCGCTTCACAGCGAACCACGAGGGTCACAAGGTCACAAAAGTCTGCTCCTGGTCCTGCTGCTGCACAGCCAACTAAAAGGGGCACAAGAGCTGCTCCTCCTGCTCCTATGGCTGCAACGTATGGAACTCAATGCAACATTCTGTAATGTGTGTATGTTTGGACATGTTTGGTTCATAGACATGTCATTTAGGTTGGATGGCTTTTGTTGGACATGTCTGGTTCATAGACATGTCATTTAGGTTGGACGGCTTTTGTTGGACATGTTTGGTCCATAGACATTCTGTAAGGTTGGATGGCGTTTGTAGGACATGTTTGAACTGAATGCAACATTCCGTAAAGTTGGACATGTTTGAACTGAATTTGTACAAAGTTTCTGAGTTGTACAGAATTTTGAGCATTTGTGACTGGCGAATTGTCGTTCGTTTTGGCCATAGACATTTGTACAATTTACTGCAGCGAGTAACGGGGCAAGTGCCAAAAAATTAAATCATCTTAGCGAGGTTTCAAACCTGCGACCTCGGCAGTTGCCTGTTGCGGTTTTCACCACTGCGCTAACCGATTGTATTGTGTTGGACATGGGTAGTATTTGCTTAAGATATGCTGCATAGGAATCTGTAAGTCACAAACCAGATGCAACCGATTCTGTACTTGGTCAATCCAGTAGCCCAGCTTAGCGATAGGGTGCTCACCAGCTTCCGGACCGCCGACGCGGTGGCAGGGTCCTCACCGGTCGGGCTGCGGGAGGTGCCGACGACCTTAGTGAACATCCTGCTCACCCCCTTAGTTCACAGTGCCGGCCGCGAGAAGCTGGAGACCCGAGCAAGCTGTAGAGAGAAGCTGGTGAGCCGAGATTAGCGAACATCCTGCTTCTCAGATCCGGGTGACCCGAGCAAGGCGCTGCCGCTGGTTGCAGTCCAAGCAAGCTGCAGCCAAGGTTATTGTTCCGCTCACATGTTCTTGTTCCAAACACGATTTCAATCCATGGGTAGCTACATTTGCTGATTCGTATTTCTGCAATGTTCTGTTAGATGGACAGAAGATGGGTCCATGGTAGACTTTTTTCAGATGAATACATGAAAGGGGTCGAAGAATTTATGCAATTTGTGAGAGGAAAATTCAGTGAAGATGAAGAAATATTATGCCCATGTAGCATATGCCTTAATCATATGTACCGGCATCAGACCATGGTACAGAGGCACCTTTTGATGAATGGAATGCAAAGTAGTTATACCAAATGGATACATCATGGAGAGGAATTGGACGTAGATGTTGTAGAGATGCATGTGACAGATGATGGTGCTGGTCATGATGGAGATATCGACGCTGTTCGTTTTGAAGAGCTTTTAGAAGGCCTACAAACCGCAGCAGTAGAAGAAGGTAGAATTGCCGATGATTCGTTTCTTACCAATTTGATGGCAGAGGCTAAGCATGAACTGTATCCTGGTTGTACCAAATTCTCAAAGTTCTCCTTTGTGGTAAAGCTGCTGCATATGAAGTCTTTTTATAGGATCAGCAATACTGCGTTCTCAGCGATACTGAAGCTACTGGGAAAAGCATTCCCAGCCGTAAATACGGTTCCAAAATCATATGATGATGCTAAGAAGCTTCTACGGCGTTTAGGCCTTGGATATGAGTCGATACATGTGTGCTTGAATAATTGTGTTTTATTTAGAAAGCAATATGCTGAGCTTGACCATTGTCCGTTCTGTGAAACGTCAAGATGGAAAGACCCTGAGAGGAAGAGAATTCCCCAGAAAGTGTTGCGACATTTTCCATTGGTACCTAGGCTACAAAGAATGTTTGTTTCTAAAGAAGCTGCAGAGGAAACACAGTGGCACAAATTGAAACGGCAGCCTCAGGAGAAGGAGATGAGTCATCCAGCTGATGGTGAGGCATGGCAAGATTTCGATAGACAATATCCTGATTTTGCAGAAGATGCCAGAAACATTAGACTTGGCCTAGCTACTGATGGGTTCAATCCTTTTGGAAATATGAACACGAAATACAACATGTGGCCTGTAATTGTCGTGCCATACAACCTACCACCATGGGCATGCATGGAGGAGTCAAATTTCTTAATGACATTGCTAATTCCAGGCCCTTCAGCACCTAGCAAGGACTTTGATGTATTTCTAGAGCCTCTGGTAGAAGATTTACTTCAGCTTTGGAAGGGGGTTCGAACATATGATGCTCTAGCTGGTAAGATGTCCTTCGCGCCGCAGTATTGTGGTGTATTCATGACTACCCAGTTCTAGGTACTATTTCTGGTCGTACAACAAGAGGTTTTTTTGCATGTACTCATTGTGACAAGAAGCCTTTGTCGTATTCACTGAGAAACAAGATTGGGTATTTTGGACACTGTCGCTTCCTTCCAAGTGGACATCATCTGCGAAGGAACAATGAATATACCGGTCTTTATGACAGCAACGATCCACCGGAAAGTTTTAGCAAAGAGGAGTTACAAGCAGAATTGGAAAAGGTTAGAGATGTTAGACCAGGGAAGCAACAACTTGCAGGGAAAAGGAAGCGTTCGCAGTTGGATCAGGAGGAGAAATTTTTTTGGAAGAGGAGGGTCTGTTTGTGGAACCTAGAATATTGGGAAAACCTCAAGCTGAGACATAATCTTGATGTTATGCACATTGAGAAGAACATTTGTGAGAACTTGATTGGGACTATTCTCAATATTCCAGGAAAGACAAAGGACACGGTAAAAGCCAGGCTTGATTTAAAGGATTTGGGAGTCAAGAAAGAGCTGCATCTCATTGAAGAAGGAAACTCAATTAGAATGCCTCATGCTCGATATACCCTAACAAAAGAACAGAAGGCTAAATTTATGGCCTTTTTGGAAGAAGTTAAGTTTCCAGATGGATATGCTTCGAATATCTCAAGATGTTTAAGTGACGATGGAACAAAGTTGCACGGTCTGAAAACTCATGATTGCCACATTATTTTACAAAGACTTTTAGCAGCTGGCATAAGAGGAGTAGTGGATCAGGACATTTACGAGGCCGTAGCTGATGTGGGAAAGTTTTTTCGACAACTATGCAGCAGAACTGTTAACAAGGATGTGTTGACTGATATGAAGAAAGAAATACCTATAATCCTTGTGAAGCTTGAGAGAATTTTCCCTCCGGCCTTTTTCGATGTGATGGTCCACCTTTCAGTACATTTGCCTGATGAGGCATTGCTTCGAGGTCCTGTGCAATATGGGTGGATGTACCCAATTGAAAGGAGACTGTGTACTCTGAAAAACTATGTGAGAAACATAGCACGTCCAGAGGGTTCGATAGCTGAAGCATACGTTGCGTCCGAATGTCTGACATTTTGCTCAAAGTACATGGATGATGTTGAAGCATACTATTTTCTTGTTCTATTTTTTTTCAGGATGTTCAAAGAGGAGTCAGAGTCTGAGCATGTGCCTGTAATAGAACGGTTGCTTCGACAACAATTTCACCACTGGTTCAGGAGCAATGTCAGTTTTCTTTCATATATGTTTTTAGTTTTACATTCTGTAACAGTTGATGATGATCTATTTTCGTTAACAGGTGATGAGGCTGCGCACACCTGAAGGAGAAGAGATAGATGATGATCTATTTTCCTTGGCATGTGGTCCAGATTTCAGAGTCAAGAAATACTCTTCATGCATAGTCAATGGCGTTCGTTTCAACACTGTCGATCGTGAGAACAATAAAAGGACACAAAACTGTGGGATAATGTCAGAAGCCACATCTAATAATTTGAGCCATCACTTTTATGGAGTCCTGAAGGAAATCATTGAGTTAGAGTACAACTGTGCAGAGAGGACAGTAGTGATGTTTAAGTGTGATTGGTTCAAGTTGGATGGAAGGAGGACATAACTAAAAAATGATGGCTATTTTTACGAGCATCAATATCCAAAATCTGTGGTACAAGAATGATTCTTTCATTCTAGCTACTCAAGCTAGAAAGGTCTTCTATCTACCAGATACAAAGTATGGTGAAAATTGGCGAATTGTCCAGAATTTTGACCATAGACATTTGTACGATGTTCCTAAACTTGAGGCACCTGCTTATCAAGATGACGAGTGTTTCGAAGATGTGCGTATGCGGCAGGGAGTTTCAGACAATATATCTATACAGCCTTTAGCTATGGATCACGAAGTGGACAGTGTGTTTGAAACTGCTGAGCTTGCTAGCATGGAGAGAGAACAAACTACGATAGCTGTAACACCCTAATTTAAATTTCAGCTTTTAATAATAAATTTAATTGGTTTTGTCTAATTTTCTAAGGTTTATTATGTTTAGACTTGCATTTAATCTAATTTTGTTCCACAAGTAATTAAAATTTTGTCTAAATTTAAAATTTGTTGTTGCATTCATGCTGGTGCATTGTTTTAATTGTTTGAGTGCTAGTGTTGAATTCAAATTTGGTTTGAATTCAAATAGATTTGAGTGGTGTTTGAATTAGAAAAGGAAAAGAATTGGAAAGAAAGGAAAAACCCTATCGGGCCTCAACCCGGCCCTTCCTGTTGCGCCGGAGCGCCGCCGTCGCAGCTTGCCACCGCCGCCGGCTGTGCTGCTGCACCGCCAACCCTGCTCCGGCCATCCCCGTCGACCACATCACCCACCCCTAGGTAGAGCTCGGTGAGCTCTCGCCCCTGGACGCCATCCCCGCCGCCGCCTCACCTATTCTTGGCTCCGGCCAAGGGCATGTCTGTGAACCCCCAAATTGTTCCAGGGGCCTAGATGCAAGTTTACATTTCCTTTTTCTTTTTGTTTTGAAAAACAGCAAAATTGTAAATTCGTTTAAAAATCATAGAAAAATCAGAAAAATGCAAACTCAACTGTTCTGGAATCTTTACAAAGATATCTACAACTTTTGTTACATATACTTTTTCATTTGCTCAATAGTTATTACTTCATTTAAAATACAAAGAAAATGTACTTTATATTAGATCTCAAGTTACAAGCATGAGCTATTAGCCATTTTTGGTCAGTGGGGTACATGTTAGATGTATAACCTTATGTAAAAGTTTCGTGGACAATTGACATGCCTAGCTATCAGTTTATTTAAATCTTGATGTATGCCTAGGAGAGATAGTTTTATTTATTCAAGTTGTTATGATATGTTTCATGGGTTCAAACATTTACAGTACTTGTATGTTAGTTCCCAGAGTCTAAAGAAAAAGTTTGAGAAATTTTAATTAAGTCAATATGGAACAAATGATTTTTGGTGAGGATAGCTATTTTAAATCATTAAAAATAGTTTCTGTACATGAAAAATTCTAATAATTTTTCTAGGGGTTAAATTTGAGTATATAACCATGCTGGTAAAAGATGAGG